>NW_008692151.1:60006-87550 GCF_000695815.1 Acanthisitta chloris
AAAAAGGAAAACAACAGCTTCTGAGTGCATTTTAAAGCATACCCAGAAATGTTAATGTATGCAAACTTTTAGTCAGAAGGGTCTGGGGAAAATTGCATGTAATTTTTATTCATCTCCAAATGACCCCAGTAATGACTGTTTCTGAAATCTGTTCATCAGCTGTGTTTTGGCTTCCTTACCCCTCACACCCCCAACAGCAATCTGTGGTTACCCAAAGCTTAATTAGAAACAACTCAGAAACAATACAACAATCTTGACAGTCCATAAATAGCTACAGGCTAATACAGTTTAAATTGCTCATTGATTCTGTTACAGGACTTTCAGAACTTATTTAAAGTGTCAGAATTAGGATATTATGATGCTGAACACAGCAGTAAGGTAAGAATCTGAATGAACTAAATCAGAACTCGATTTCCTGAAAAATGTTCAACAACTTTCCCCATGACAAAGCTTTCCAAACTTTGGCCTACTCGAGACTTCTGCTCAGCACAGGACTCTGTCTTGCAGCTGCTACAGGTAATTAGTCCCCAAACTCAGATTAGCAGCCGTGCTGGCAGCAGTATGAGCTGCCTGCAGAACTTAACCTTTCCTCATCCAAACAAAAGCCCCACGCTGCTCTAATGACTTTACACTTTAACTCAGCTGGAAATAACATGGATTAGCATACTGGACAATAGGCAACCAAATCAAAAGCTTGATTTAACCAATACAAGCCAAATTCAAACTTCAGCCATTCTGCCGAATTCTATACAATCAGGCATAGTTTTCTTCTGAATTCAGTCAACAAGAAATAGCCAATTCCCAAAATCAGGACAGAGAAGGGATCCCAGGGGAAAATCGGCTGGTGTTAACATGATCCAGACCTTGTTACAAAAGAAAACATCCTCGTTAAAGTATCAATTTCACTAATTTTTAAGTGTGTAGAAACAGTAACTTTGCCCAGACATAAATCTTCTAGTGGTAAATCAGCAGCACTGGTCTATTTAGCCCTGTGAGAAATCACTCCCACGAATAGATATCAAGAGGTACAGTTCTCTCCCTCCTTCCCCCTTCTCCCAACTGCCACTGTGACTCTGCCCCTTGCACCCTCACCGACCAACAGGCACTAGCAAACCTTCCTCTGGACACAGAATGTCTGTGCCTTCTGCTATCATCATTACTCCTGGTCCCTGATAACATAATCCTTGTCCTTGCCACAACCTACAGCTTGTTTGGGTTTTATGGTGGTCACTTCACTAGATGCAGTTCCCTCCCCAGGATGCAGAAAGGAATAACAACTTTCAGTAAGTTTTCTGACAGTCCAGTCATACTGCACTTTGCCTCCCCTTTGCATGCATATACCAAGCTAGAAAAGAGGCACAGCGTATCACAAAACTATGTTCACTGAAGAGTGCAAAACTCAGTTATAAAATAAGCATAACCTGTTTGTTATGCAAGTAGAAGATGAAATGTTCTTGCCATTGAGATCATTACATCCCAGTGTGTTGAGCAATAAAGTTGCAACTTCAATACAGCCAAATAAGCAAAGTGGCATCAGAAAATAAAAAATATTTAACGACATAAACTAACAAAACAACAACATAAAGGTCACAACAGATGTCACCTAATCTGCCCACAAGAGCAAGAGAAGCATTGTCAGCCTAATTTGTGACCTGTCTCTGCAGTGCACTGCTCATCCTCACAGCAAAGGACATTTGCAAGGAATATTTTAGCACACATTTGTAATGCAGTTTGGAAAGGCACATGAAGGAAACTACAAATCCAACAAACTGCCTTGAAGTGTTAGATCTGCTTATCAGTCAGTACCACCCTTTGCCCATGGACAGACAGAACAGACACTGTATCACCTGCATGGGCAGCATCAATAGCACCTCAGAATTAATCACTGCCTCCTTTTCATCAATGGGAAGAAAAATGACTTTTAAAGGGAAATTGATGCAACCTGTTTTTAGAAATCTGAAGAGATTCCTACAGGTGTTCATTTCTTCTCATGGATTATAAGGAAAGTGTAAAACACACAAATTATAGAATGGTTTGGGTTGGAAGGGACCTTAAAGATTCCCAGCCCCCCTGTCACAGGCAGGGAGTAAATCTGCATCTCATGAGATAAATGCCACCTACAAAGTCCAAAATTAGACAAAGCGAGGAGGTATCAATTCGGATGCCTGATTTTTCAGTGCTATACATATTTGTGGTAAAACTTATAAAGAAGAGTCATTTGTCATCTCTGCTTTGCTGAGATTCTGCAGGTTTCAAAGGGAAGGCAGCAAAAAGGGCGAATGTACTACTACATGCCTCTCTTTAAAATTTCCAACCAGCTACGCCATGATCTCATAGATTGGAATGATTTCTCGTGGCAAACTAAAAGACAATACTGAGTCAGATGATTAATCTGCTTCCAGAGTGTATTCCAGTTTTTCAGCAATTTATTACTTGCACTTAGCCAAATGTGAAGAAACAGCTGAAGCAAAGCCAACCACAGGACGTGTATGCTATTTACAAGAATGATTTCAGTACTATTTCATTGTTTGCAGGCTAAAGCAAAATTACATGCACTATTAGTTAGAAGGAAGCCTATTAAATGCATACTACGTTCTATAGATTTTTACCTTCTGAAAAACCTAAATCTGAACTGTGTAGGAAATAATGACAATAAACCTGGCATTCTCCCACCCAGAAGAACAACTTCATTAAAAATACTCCACCTTTGCATGAAGCGGACACTACTTTTGAGGCTATCTTGTCCAGCTCAGCTGACTGTGCAGTGGAAACATTAGGTACTGATTGTCTAAAGACTGGCAAATATATCTGAGTTTACTCAATCTACATGTCCTCTTTGGAGAGCCAATCAACAGGATAAAACTGTACATGAAGTACTTCCAAAACTGATTGCAACTGTGGTTGCTAGACACTTTTATAGTCCATTTTAAAAGCAGCATCTTAAACTCATTGCAGAGTTGTCCCTGCATTTAGACACTCTGCAGGACATCAGAAAAGAAAATGCAGGCCTTCTGAGGATAGTGAATTCCAGTGGTGACGTTTGGCAGAGAGCAAAGATAACCCACATGATGGAAAACATGGCAAAGGATGGCAGGGAAAAGGCAGCATCACCCGCACACAGAGCAGCCCTTCTTCTAGCATAAAGGCACAGACTGTGCCAGCCAGCCTGAACTGAGCTCAACTGGCAGGAATACTTTCTGCCTCTGAGAGATATCGCTAAGTGTATCACGTTCTGCACTTCTCCTGAAGAGAATGTAAATACTTGTACCAATCAGTTGGTATTTACATTCCTTGGAAATCGCTGTGGACTTCAGGGCCACCACTAGAGCCTTATGAAACATGCTCATGGACAAAAAGGAATTCTCCACCCCCAGCATGCAGCCAACAGGATAGCAGAACACAGCAGCTGCTGAGAAAGCCATGAGACCAAAGAAGAGACAGTTAAAAATAGTATTTATTCAAAAAAATCAGCGAACAAAAAAAAAGCACAATCCTGCAGATGAATTTAGACAGGGAGATCTATGGACTGAATTTGACTCAGTGTACTTAGCAAACACTTAAGAACACTAAAGATGCTGCACTTGCAGAAACATTTTTCACCCAAAAAGGCCCATGGTTTTTGGACTCTCCTAACTGCAAAGCTCAGATGTGGCACATGCCACTCAGCACACATTTTGCAACTTCCCCTTCTCCTGCCCACATCATCACTGAGAGCTCACACAAGTCATTGAGATACTTAAACTATTTTCTTCAAGCTCCCTGGGAGTCACACTACCACTAACTTTCAAATGACCTCTCTGCTTCACCTCTCTTGATGCCATATGTTTAGCTCGAAACTCTAACAGTGCAGAAAAACATCCCTCTGTGGCAGGCGTCTCCTAGTCTTCAAAATCCTGCCCTCCCTTTTTGGGTCATTTCATGCATCTTTGAGTCTGGGCCACAGAAGTCAGGCAGGCAAGCTATTTGATAGATACAGTCTGTCTGAACTGACAGCAACAGAGAGAAAAAGGAGAACTGGGAAGAGAGACAACCATCCAACTTCTGGCAAAAGGAACACAAGCAATTCACTGCGGCACAGAAACAGGGGAATGCAGCCACAGGGCTGTTGCCAGGCTTCAATGCAAGATCTGGAAACTACCAAGTGTTCCCCTTGTAGCAATTTCTGTGGCATAATGTCAGCGGTCGTTTGCAGACCAAAAGACTCTCTGTGCAAGAGAACAATGGGAAAATAAAACAGCAGGTTTGGTTTCCTTTGACAACGCCACGCCAAGCTCCTTTGTTTAAAAGATTAGTGTCGACAGTGTTTCACAGACTAAGGATCTTTCCTCCGTTCACTTTTCTAATGCAAAGCATAGTACCATACCTGAAACACAGCAGCAGCCCTCCAGGCTTGTCTCCTGGGGACAATGACAACACATATGGGCAACAGCTTAGCGTAAAGTCTGGTACATACTGGACTAGGCTGCTAGACCCTGTTTTGCCCAGATTAGAGCTTTCCACCGTGAGGAGCAAGTGGATTTAAAGCCCAAAATAATGTTATCCCGTTTAATCTTGTTATTTTGTGTGGTTAGGGAAATAAAACAGAATTTTTTAGCTGCAGGTAAAACTGCAAACACTGTTGCTTTATCAGAAGTTTTGTAAACCAAAATTGGTTGTGAGTTGATTGCTATAAAAACTATACATAAAAGGATAAAAGTGCAAGCACCATATATGCTTTTTTTAGCTGGAAAGATCTGATTATGAGGAACAGACAATTTCATGCCATCTACAAGTATAGATGATTCTATGATATGTATACACACACCATTTCTGAACAGGTAGGACAACTTTTCAGTTCATTCTCTATTCTAATGCATGTTCTTAAGATAAGAGAGATTAGCATTGCAAGGAGATGCCCTAGTTGGGTACAATCGGGTACATCTCACATTAAGTAATCTGGACAGACCAGATTAGTTTTTCCATGTCCTCACAAGGTATGTGTGTGTAGGAGGAAATGAGAAGACAACTCTATCCCACACATCCTCCTAATGCCTTGCTCCGGACTGCACTGGGAGGAACAGTAATGCAAAGCACCATCTTGTGAGAACAGACAACTTCTAACCACTCCAACAACAAAAAATAATCCAAATATTTGTTCATCTACGAATATGGACGACAGATGGTTAATCTGTGAACAGTATTTTCCCTCCTCTTGTATGGCTAGCTATTGTAGTCCACTATTTAGAAAATCTTATTACTATATTTCCCAGCATTCACTGAGGAATAACTTGCCCTTTTACAGTTTTACCACTAGAAACTTAGAGATGGGGAATAGAACATCCTAAAATTAGAGGCAAAATTGAAAGGATAAATCCTTAATAGCAATCATCACTCAGAGCCTCACAGCTGGGTGCACTGCATTCATTAACAAAACGGGAGAGAAGAAAATGATCTTAACAGAAAAAAATGTTCAGAAAGTTCCTCGTGCCTAATTAGTCAGGAATCATTGTAGCAAAATTATAAGCAAGTGCCCTTGACCTGCCTGTAGCTGTCTAGCTGTAGCCAGCAGCTTACTGTTTTTTTCCCAAGCAGATGGTAGATGAGCTTCTACTTGGAAATCAACCAGTTAAAAATTAGCTTCCCCAATAGTGCTTAAGTGGAAGATGGAAGGAATTTTTGACACATCAATAAAGCAGAGGTATTTTCCCCAGAAGAGGCCTATCAATGTAAATGCTTTACAGTTCAGACCTACTGTGCTGGCTCTGTTGAGCACAGAAATCAATAGAAAATGTTTTAAGCAGTTATCATTCCTCCACATTACGCTGGGATCAGCCCACACCATTAGAAAAGCCCCAGCACTGTGAACAGAAGCCACAGGAGTAAAGACAACCTTCTGCAGCATAATATTAAAGCAAGGAGAGTAGTTTGAAAAAAGAGACTCCATGGGTTCTGCCTAGAGTTAAGAAGCTGAAGATAGAGCCTAATATGAACTTGTAAATAAGGGAACTCGTAGGGTAATTAAGGCATCAGGCCGGAAGGTCTGGGCTGTGTTTTACCATCTTATATCCTCAGTGATGTGCTCAGGATGTGTTTGTATCACACCCTTAAGAACAAGAGAAGAAAAGGAGACTGTGGAACATGGCAGAACATCTACAACAACTCATCTTCATATCACAGCTATGGCTCAATGCCCAAGTCATCCCACCAGAGCCAGCAAAGACTGAATTCAAATTCATCACATGATGTAAGGTAAAAACACTTCAGGTTTTGTTTAGCACCACCAGACAAAAAGAACCAACTTAGATACAAGATTTGCTTCTCCTAAATGTGTTTCAATCCACATGCAAATAAACACCACACTGGTGTATAAAAAATGTTTTTCTAGAAACTTTATATTGCTTAGTTCAATGTCTTTTCACTGCCTTTAAGAAAACTGGATGCCTCCATTTGATTCCTCAACCATGGCATATGCATAAAAGCAGAAAGATTTACTTTACTTGCAGTCAGGAGAGATGCAAAAGGCAAGAAAACAGATGTAGAACATCTTTCAGAAGTCACTGATGTTAGTCTGTGACAATGCATTACAAACCAGTTTTATTTTTTCCTGTTTGTTGTGTAATTGAGTTATTTTCATAGAGAAAAGTTGATTGGCACTAGGAAGACACCATAAAACACATTAGGCAGTAGCTGATCTGCAGTTAAATGCAGCCTTTACATTAGAGACAGCACTTCAGAAACACTTCAGAAACTACTTAGGTCAGCATTTCATCACTTTCCTATTTTCCACATTCAATATTAAAACGGCAGCTGATACACAAATTTACTTGGACCATTAGCCAAAAAGCTTTATTTTTTTATAATCTGCATTTTAATGATTACCATCATATGTGTATATGGCTTTTAAAAACAAATTGAAAACACTATTAAACTTCAGAACTACAAAAGCAAAGAAAATACTTTTCTATTAAAGAAATTAAATATTTACCAAAAATGAGACTACATCAGTAGCAACTAATCCATAATTATCAAGCTGAAATAGTTTATGTTTTGTCTTATTTCACATCCTTTGAGAAATAAGAATTGGAAAATCTCAGCCTCTAATCAATAGCAATTATTTCTAAGACAAAAGCCACTCCCGAACATTCTCTGTTTACATTTAGTAAAGGCTTATCAGCTTTTATAAGGCTTTATCAGCTTTTATAATTTCTGTAGCCCCAAACTAAGGGACTTAACACAAAGAGGACAAAACATTCCTCCTGCACCTGCACAAGAGGCTATCGATGTCTAAAGCAGATTTATCACCTTCGCAGACTACAGTTACTTGCTCTCAGTTAATGCCTTCACTTCTAGCAGTGGTTTGACTGTTCTTCAGAACTCTGTGCCTGCTGAATATTTCAGTTTGTGAAATTAATGCAGTGTAATAATAGACTTCATTACAGGTTGTCACAAAGACAAATCACAACCTAAATATTTAAAGGAAAAATTATCTCAAATTTAGGAAACTATTTTAAGTCTTCTTTTGAAACTTGTACTGTTCAGTACTGTCTTTCACAGCAATGCACAGTTTTGTTTCACTACTGACAGTTAACCCAGTGCTTGTGAGAAATACTTGGATTACCCAGTGACAGCCTTGCTGGGATGGGGGAACATAACAGGATGCTCATCACAGACTGGAGTATTTCCATATTGTCCATCTGAACCTTCAGTTAGTGTGAAGTCTTCCTTTCATTTAATTCTGTTAGGTGCAATATAATAATATAATTGACAGTAATCCAATTTTTATTACAAAATCTTGGGCTCACATATTCCCACTCTCCAGCAAAAAAACTTTTACTGACATTAATGCAGGAAGAACAAACTGCCCTTGCCAAGGACTCAAACCCAGCCACAGACACCAGATTTGATGGAATGTTAGGTGCCCTGGCAATAACCAGGAAGATGACAGCTTTGGGGCTTTTTGGAAGGAAGAAAAATCCCTTTATTTACTACCCTTAAATAAAAACATTATTTCAGGTTTATTTCAGGCAGCGGAGAAACACATAATCTGACAAACTCTTTGGTTTAAAATGCAGCTCCTCCAACTGAAGACAATTTGCATTCTTTTTATTTTTAACTGCATTCCCTAGCACGAGATCACATTGTTATTTTTACCACAATGGAGTGCACAGCATTGTCACCAATTTCAGCCAGCTGCAATGCCCTTCCCAGCACACTCTGCACGTGTGAGAGCAAACGAGCTGTACTCCCAGCCTTGCCCCATCCTCTGCAGTATTTGGCAATGCTATAACATGCAAGTTGCCTATTTTTGCAAGAAATTCAGGCTTCCATGGAGGTGAAGACAGAGAGAAACTGTTTTATAGCTTTCATGTTGAGTGAAAAAAGTTGACACATACACTTTGATCTACTGATGCAGTATTGTATCTCCCCAAGACAGAGAACCCTCAGTAAAAGGGAGAGAGCCAGCAGATGTCTGGTCTGCCCTTGGCTGGGAACAAGCCCCAGGCCAAGGTCCAAGCAGATCCTGGCTCAGAGTCCTCTCCCTCAAGGACTTTCTGGGACTGATTTCCTTCTGGCGGCAGTCAGGACTTCTCCCGTATGAGCTTTCACTGGAGAGATTAGATGGGTGAAGCCTGTGCAGAGCAAATCTTTTCCAAAAGTCATCTCCTAATAGCATTGTGCTGAAGGGCTAGTGTGAGCAAATGTTGCAGAAAGCCTGGCTGATAAGGCTCTTGTAGCCCTGTGATTACTGAGCATCTGAGCTTCAACCTTCCTGATAAGATGGAGCCTTAGCAGCAAAGACAAACCTTTAAGGCTCATGTGGACATTCAGCTTTAGGGCAAAAGTTCTTATGCTTTCCTAGCTCTGGGTGTACGTTGGACCTCCTGTAAGTCAGACACAAGGTAAGGCAAGTAAGAGCCACTTGAACTAAATTCATTTAATATATTCAAGACAGCATTTAGCAGTGCAATTTTTATTGACAGTTCAAGCAGGTACATTTTTAAGAGCAGACCTGAACACGGATCAGTGGTCTGCAAGGACGTAAAGATTACTGCAGTGATAAGATTTGCCCAAAACAGCATCCAGGTATAATAAAGGTCCTCAAACCAGCACAGAGCAGTGATTTCCATGGGCAGTAAACTGAGCACCATAATGAACTTGGAAATCAGTACATTTACAAGAAATGGAAGAAGGCTGAAACTGATTGGAAAACATTTCTCCCTACTGCACTGAAGAGACAGGTCAGAAAACAATATCTGCTCACAGCACATCAATTTTATAAGCCAGACATGGCAAGCAGGAGATGCTTTTTTCAAAGTACCCTTCAGTTTAGTAGAAGACAGTCAATATTAAAGCCTAGCACAATAAAGCTTCATCACAAAAATACTTAGCTACATAAAAGACACAAATGTAATAAACAATGCCATGGTAACAGACAGATCAGAAGGTCGTATTTCCAAAATTTAACATGACCAGTTAGGAAAACATAGAAGTCATAGAATCACAGAACCATCAAGGTTGGAAGAGACCTCTAAGATTATCGAGTCCAACCATTAACCTGTCACTGCAGGAACCACTAAACCTAAACCAGATCCTCCAGGGCCAGATCCAGATCCCTCTTAAACACCTCCAGGGACGGTGACTCCACCACCTCCCTGGGCAATATTCCAGTGCCTAAACACCCTAACAGGGAAAATACTTCTTCTCACATCTAACCTGAATCTCCCCTGTCTCAGGTTATGACCATTCTCTCTAGTCAGGTCAGGCTCTTTCCATGGCAGAGAAGCCTCAGCCCCAAAACTACAGCTCCCCTGGGCCAGTCAACTCAACTCCTCACCCTCAATGGTTTTATTTGTAACAGTTTCTAAATGCCATTCCTCACCAAAAGCAAGAATTTCGTATTGGCAAGGCCAAAAGTTGAAGAGAAAGGAAAAACAATCTGGTTGCTGAGGTATCCCCAGTTACACTCAAGCCAAAAAGCAACCACTGCAGTGGTGAGTGTCACTAAGCAAAGGACTCACACACTCAAGTAAACCTTTCCATACCTCTCCTTTTTTTCCTTAGATGGAAACAAGACAGCTTCATAAACAAACTAGCAAGCGAAACACCAAAACCAAACAAACAAAATAAAAACAAACAAACAAAAAAGCCACACAAAAATAATCCCAACCCCAAATATTTAACCGAACAACACATTTTGAGCATTCACAGTGTGATAGTTTCTGCTTCCCTATTCATTAAAATAGAAAAATTCCTAGACAAATATCATTAGGGGTTTTTTATTACTGCATTGAAAGTAGTTCAATGCCCTGCTAGCTCTCCTTGCCAGAAAAAAAGAGAGGCTTTTGAAGTGGGTATCAAATTCACTCATTTTATATTTACTGCATTTCAGATTTACATTAAATATGTTTATTGTATTTATTTGACTTCAGGAAAGTCTGTCTTGTAAAATGAATGGGGCACAATTCCTATGAAACTCATAGGGAATGATGAAGCAATTAAAAAACCCTTATAACACATGAATAAAACAGTTTTGGTTTAAGCTTCATTCCACAGCCTTAGTTCTAACATTTTCTAACATCCCAGAGCTTAAAAAGGAAAGTTTAATAATTTTTCTGATTTTTCCAGAGGTGCTAGAAATTTCTATCTGCTTGCTGCTACATCCACGGAAACAACCCACAGCAAGGAGAGTGTATTGGCATCCAGGCATCTCTACTAGAAGATATAAAAACCCCATTTTGTTTCATGGACAGCAGAGTAAAGGCAACTCTCAAGAAATCTGCCTTTCCTCACAAGCTCTGCAAGAGACTATGCTCTCCTGGTACAGGTTCTGGATGCTTCTGCTCTTCAACCTACCAGAACAGGTTGCCCAAAGAAACTGCAGATGTCCCATCATTAGAAATGTTCAAGGTCAGGTTGGATGAGGCTTTGAGAAACCAGATCTAGTGGGAGGTGTCCCCTGCTTCCATCACAGGTAATATCTACTCAGTCCTACCCCTGTAGCCCTCAGCCAGTCTCCTCAGACTGCACAGCCAGGCGTAGCAGAGGCTGGAGGAGATTCAACTGTGCTGCTGAGACCTGTGCATGAAGCCTGATTAACACCAGTGCTATGAGAGACCACAGCACACTCAGCAGAACCATCTGCTATTTTGGCAGCTCACGCCTGATTCCTGAGACTTGCAGCCTGGCAGACAGGACAGGGCAGTGGTGTGCTGGGAAAAAGGGTTCCCCTAACAGTGCTGAGTCCTCTGGAACTCAGCCTGACCTTCTCTCAAGAAATTAAAACGGTGCTAAAACTTTGCAGAGAAAATAGTATCTGGCAGCATGGACCAGGCCCTCACAACTGTCTCCTGACTGCCCATGGACAAGTCCCTGCAATACAGGCAGCTGTTGCTGCTACTAACTTCATGGAAGAGATTGCCCCATATCTCAAGTCAGCACATGCAGGGATACCTTCACCTCTGGGAGCTGCATTCAGCAATCATCAGCACTGGGCAAGTGCCTCCTACCAGGAGCACTGCCAGGCTGGGAGCTCAGGGGCCTTCAGCAGGCAGGAGTGGGTCCCTGTTTGGTGTGGGAAGAAGTTGAGATCCAGTGTGCAGGTGGGAAGTATGGAATTAGGCTCCCAGACGACACAGCACCCAGAACATGCAACACGGCAGTAGGAGAGGGAGCCTGAACTCGATTTTGCTGCCACCAGTATATTAGACCTGCTGGTGACACCCTGCCAAATTAAGCTGATTGTCCCCAAATCCCACACGAATACTAGACGCTATGTATTTTCTTCTGTCTTAGGCACATGTGACCATAATTCATTTTCCTGTGGACTAATTATAAAATTCACACACTATACCTAGGTCAAGGCCCTGCTTCTTCTTCACTCCCTCTGTCCAAGCTCCTCCTCCTCAATACAAACTACAAAAGCTGTTTCTTCCTGTACCCTCAACAGGTTGCAGAGGCAGGAAGGGCAATGTTCAGAATGCACAGAGCAAGAAAAAGGTTATTATTCCAGAAAGTTAATTTGAAAGTGAATAAATAAGACACTGGGTGTAACTGGAAGCTAATGCACACAGTTCTGAGGTTATACCCATAATATGGTCCATTAAGAACGTCTCACAGAGACAAAGGAGTTATTCAGAAATAGAAATGAAAGTGCCAGTAGCTTTCTCCAGCTTCCCTTGGATTATTTCTAAGGGATACAATCCATTTTCACTCTAAAACCTCTGCTTTACGTAACTGTTCAGAGTGCCTCATCTTCAGGGTAACATTGCTTAAAGAAAAATGCATACAAAACTGCATATCATTCATATCTAATGCCTTGCCAACCCACACCTTCTTTTTACTATCTAATTATCATGTGCAAGCCTGTCAAAAGTGTCAAAAGCCTTTTTTTTTTTTAAGCTGCTACTTTTATCATCTGAAAGATGTCATCACTTCAACAATGCTCATTTGTTTCCCAAGGTTTGTGCCTGCAAAAGGTCGGAAGAACCCCCTGGACTTCACTGCACTCTGCACCAGTCACCTTGAGAGGGGCCTCCAGGGACTGAGCTTATTTGACTGCTTCCCATTCCCACTCCCACAGCTGTGGAAGTGGGAATTCTACTCATACAGATCTCACCATACAATATCTGACATTTAGTATGCAGCTCTCAACCACAGCTCGGCTAAAGGACAGGTAACAGGGACTCATAAGAGCAACAACATGTCACTTTTTCCCAGACATAACTGGAAAAAAAGAGGAAAGATTTCACAACCAGGCAAGTTCCTGACTTGCAGAGGAGTCACAGAATTGCTGTTTCCAGCATAAAATTATTTTAAGTTTTTATAAAGGTCTCACATTTAATTTTAATATGAGAAATGATTATGTACAAAGAGAAACTGAATAAATACCTACGCAGCAGAACAAAAGGTACTACAATAACCTGCAGGTAAAACCATTTACTCTATTTTCTTAAGATAAATGAAGTTTCTACTTTGAAAACTTACTACTACATTTACAGTGAAGATAAAGCTTCCATAGTGCACAGAAGACATGACAAGACAGTTATTTTTCCTCAGCTTATAAATGATATTTTGCTCTGTTGAACATCAGGGATCAGTAAGGACGAATTAAACAACTTTGATCCCGAAGCTCAACAAGCTGCTTCATTCAACCTGGAACCAAATGGTTCAAATTACTTAAACTAAGGTCTGAACAGCACTGGTGCCTCTGCAGCAGATGAACCCCAACAGTTTGGGAAATTCTGCAGTGGCCGCACAACACTCATCGTTTTAAAGTCACTTTATATATTTTAGCCATTACTAAATGTAGTAAAGTTAGAGAACACAAACCAGTGGCACAAGTGCTCTGTGCCACAGCTGGGAACACCCAAACAGAAAGACTTCCACCTCGTCACGGCTGAGAGAAAACTGGGCTGCAACATCTCCCCCTTGAACCTCTTGTTCCACTTCTTAAATGGATTTAGCAGTTCCTAATGCCAGATAAGAAAACACTCACAAAATGTATGTGGCTTTTCACACTACTTATTTTGGGAATTGTCCTAAATTAAAACCAAACCACAAAAGAGACACAGTCTTAGCAATTCTGTAATTTTAGGGTCTTTACTAAAAGTCAACTGTTTCACTTGTGTTAAAATATCTGCATGATAGAAAGAAAGAAAATGTCTGAAGCACCAACTTCTTGGCCCCAGAGAGGCTCCAGCCAGGCAACAGCTACTTCAAAGCTTCAGATCACACATGCTTAGAGATTTCAACCAAGAAAAGTAACTGCCAAATTCAGGAGGCAGTAAAAGGCTTAGATTTAGAGAGCTCCCTGAGGCTAAACATTTTTGAAAACTAAAAACTCTAAAACAAAAACTAGAAAGGAGGGAAAGCCCTGAAGTTAGCCCCTCCTGGAACAATATACACACAAATCTCTTATACCCTCAGAGTCACAACTCTGAGGTTAATAACCAGCATTGACCAAATGGTTTCTGGGCTTCACAAAATCCTACAGAGCCTTGGAGGAATCACTGGAGCTGCTTTAGACTTATTTCATCTTTTTGGAAGCAAAGAAGAGTAAACAAACAGGGCACATAACTGCTCTCTCTCAAGTGCAAAGCTTTTAATTCCAGCCTTCCTACATGGGACCACTGAAGGTGACTACTAGCTCCTGCAAGAGTATTTGTGTTTGAATTCCCCAACACACAGAGATTTTGTGGATCTTCCTCTTCCACTTCCAATGAGTTTGCTGCAGTCAAAAGAAATGCTTCTGCTGCAGTCAGCCAGACTTGATTCTGAGAACAGAGCAGCAGCATCACACTGATGATGTTTGTTACTGATTAATTCTGATTTTAGGGTATGCCTTGCCCTGAAAAGTTGTGGGATAATCTGATCAATGTGCTCCTGAAACCAGTATGTTCCTGAGAAAGACAAAGTCAGAAAGAGAGATCATTGCTCTTTTGATAGAAATTTTACTTCTCTCTCTGTGTTGGTTTACGCTGCAGTGGAGACAGCTTTCTTCACAGTGGCTAGTATGGGGCTATGTTTAGGATCTGTGCAGAGCACAGGGTTGATAATGCAGAGATGATTTTGTTATTGCTGAGCAGAGCTCACACAGAGCCAAGGCCTTTGCTGCTTCCCATACTGCCACACTGGCAAGGGAGTTGGGGGTGCATGGGAGATTGGAAGGAGACACAGCTGGGACAGGTGACCCAAACTGACCAAAGGGATATTCCATACCATAGGACATCATGCTCAGTATATAAAGTGGGAGGAAGAAGGAGGAAGGTGGGGATGTTTGGAGTGATGGTGTTTGTCTTCCCATGGAACCATTACATGTGATGGGCCCTGCTCTCCTGGAGGTGCTGAACACCTCCTGCCCATGGGGAGCAGGGAATTAATTCCTTGTTTTGCTTTGCTTGTGTGTGCAGCTTTTGCTTTCCCTATTAAACTGTCTTTATCTCAACCCATGAGCTTTTCTAGCATTTACCTTTCTGATTCTCTCCCCCCATCCCACTGGTGGGGTATTTCAGGCAAGAGGCTGTGTGGGGTTTGGTGGCTGCTTGGGGTTAGACCACGACATTCTCAAAAGTATAAAAGAAAATTCTAAGAAACACATAGTTACAAGTTTCCAAAGTGCACTAAAAGGTAGGTGATATTCAATTACTAATTCAAATTTCTGTAGAAAAAAAGAAAGACTGAGTACACCTGTGTGCCTGGGGCTATCTAGGATTTTTCTGTTAATCGAATGCGATGTCATATTCTGCAAAGTGTATAAGAAGAGTTACAAAAAATGCTGACATTCCTAGCTTCCAGAGAGGAAAAATGCCAACAAAACACACACAGACACACATGAAAAGCAACCACAAAAGCTAAACATTCCCCAAAGAAAAGCAGGAATCTCAGTGGTAAAAAAATTTATGTTAGTCCACTGTGCTTAGAACGGGTAACTGGATTGAATATGAAATTTATGACGCATAGGTAATTTCCCACCTCTATGAACTTTTAATTGAATTTTCAATCATATTTGTAGCAGTAAAAAAGTAATTTCCCTCTTTGCTACAGCCTTGCAGCAGCTGCCTGTCTCTCCCTTGTACTGCCTTACAGCTTTAAGTTTGCCACCACCACCATGCCTGGCACAACACAGAAAGAAAGGGGCTCACTCCTACCTGCTACAATACACAACAGATGGGTAACACTTCCAACTTGGATTAATTTATTGATGCTGTGTGACACATGGTGCCACAAGCAGCTGCAGTGACAAAAGCAAGGGTCCAGTTCCACAAGGCACAATGGCCAAACTAGAAGCCCCAGTCAGCCTGCAGCACTCCCTGCCCCTACAATTTATCTTCTGCTGCCTCTGGAAGCTGATTTAATTCTCCAACTTGGCAGAAAACTAACCCAGACAAAGCAAAACCAAAGTGCCACACACGGATGCTGCATATTTTTTATTATTTTTTTTCTGTTAGGTTTGTATGTTAAACTAACTCTTAGGTTAGCATGTTAAACTAACTAATAACTTTGTCAAGTGTGGAGTGGGGAAAACCACAGACAGCAAGGAATGGAAGGAGAAGTGAGACTTTCTTCCTGAGCAGCCACACAGTGTAGGAGAGCCTATCAGCCTGAGCTGAAAACAGGAACAGACAGTGGGGCAGGGGCATCAGGTTTGCTCCCAAGACCAGAAACCACTTAACCTCAGTCTCCTGAATTTTACACTACTATCTCCCAGCTCCCACAGCTCTCTGCTTTATTAACCTTTACTCCTAAGCAACACTATACACCCTCTTATCACACAACATCTGAAGGCCCCAGCCTGACATCTTTAACATCCCTTAGACTCCCCATCCATGTTACCTTGTATTCTCTCATTTCATTGAAAACAGTTGAAACATTATCACAGAGTGTTACTCATCTTCAAAGGCAGAAAGATTTTATTACATCAGAAACAAGGTAAATTTTACAAAAAAGGGGCAGATAAAAGGAGAAAGGATTCTTTCATCCCAGCTTTGCCCTGGGGGAGGGCAGGGAGTGGAAGGTTGCTCTGGTATAGACTCCCTCTATTTAAACAAAATTTAGAAGTAAGCATATCCATCACCCAGGGATATCTTCATGGAAGAAGCTACAAGCCCAGCAAGAGTATCTTACCTAGGAATGACAGCTGCAGAATGGAATCTCTCAAATAACTTACACATGAGACAATGCTGGAATAAACCACACTACTGTGTTCACTGCTGCAAAGTTTCACCTTAATGCCTTACAACCGTGTACTCCATAAAAATTGAGTAGATACAAATGTATTGCTCTCAGGAGACAATCCTGACAAACATATTTTCCAACTTCCATGAATTTGAGCTATAAAACATTCGCTTAGCACAACAGCAAACATTTGTCAGTTCCAGAGCTGAACATTTAATCCCACAACTCGGGTTTTTAACTGTTTACACAAACCAAAACAAAGCAACCAGGTCACAAAAGAAACCTGAAATACCATTCAGATAACTAGTGATTTAATTCAGCTATAAATTTTTTTCTGAAAGGCTACTGGAGTGATAGTCAGATGCGTATTTTTTCAGGCTTGCACAGATAACATGCTTATTCTAAGTCTTTCAAGTAACAGATTGTCCAGTGCAACAAAACCAATCTAATCAAAACTCACTATACAAAAATCAGTGATAATGTGGGGGAGGGAATCCTCTAACCTTTACTATTTGTATTCTGTTTATTCAGTTTGAAAAACAGAGGTGGAAATAGCCTCAAACAGGGCTAGTAAACAACAAAAAGGACAGGTAAAATGCCACACCCATATTCCCTTCCCCCCCACTCCTTACAAATGACTGATCTTTTAGTAAAGCACAACTGTTGTAAATGTAAAGCCTTGATTTTAGTTCTGTCTGATCCATTAAACCTTGCTCAAAAGAAGGCCAGAGTTCCTAATTTTCAGTTCAGAACGTGATCAATGTCTATAATGAGCTTTTTGATAAAGAAACTGCTAATAAATCTTCAGACCTACAGATGTGCTCAAGCTCAACAGAAGTCCCGTGGTCCTTTGTTCATGATACAAGAATCTCTTCTCAAGAAAAATAGAGTAGAACAAGTAAGCAACTTCTCCATTGGTGCAACAAACATACTACCTTCCAAATCAGAATGAATGATGGTTTGAGACTACAGACTGGAAGAAAACATCTCTCAAAGACAACAACAGCACAACTGCCCCAGCTGTAGCTACCACAGTTCCCTATGCATATTTCAGTTTGGACCCCGAGGATGCTCACACAGGGATCATCACCTCTCATCCCTCTTTGGTTCCTAACGGGGTCAAGTCTTGGAAGCTCACTCCAAGTGCTGATGTGTGTTTGGCACACAGCACCAGGCTAGAGCTCATCCACAGTAAATGCAGAGACACATGGATGTCCAAGTCCTCACCACAAACTGGTTTGCTTTACAGATTTCTCCCTCTTGTCCCACAGCTCCTGCTAATATAGACAGAGCACTAAAATACAGCAGCAGGGAGCTAGTGCACCTTATATACACCTCTTTCAAAAAGTATTCAGCCCTTCAGCTGCAAGTTCCTGCAGTATACCATTCAAGAAAAGGCTTATCTGTGTGCCACCAGTAGCTGACCCCAGCCCACACGTCTGCCAGACCACACACCAAAACCCCAGTCTTTAAAAACGGATCTTTTCTCACTTGTCAGTAGAGAAAGGCCTCAAGCCTGGCAAAACATAAAAATGCCTAACTTAAAAAATCGCATGTATAAAACCTGTGGTCCCAAAGGACCCCTAATTAGTTCAGTAAAACTTGTGAACACAGAGGAAATCACTTATTTCCAAACTGAAATACAGCTGCCACAGGGATTTCACACACACACACAGGCTCTCTAGCATAAAAGGGAGAAAAAACCTACCCTCACACCTCCCTCCATGCACAGCATTATACAGGGTTTGCTAAATTACAGTGGTGTACCTTTTTTACCATATGAGTCAAAATCTCAAAGAATCCTCATTTTCTTAGACTAAGCTGGAGTTTGCTGTGAGTGTTTCCAGAGTTTGAAACTGTAGTCCTAGAATCATCAAATCATCATTAGGAGACCTCTAAGATCATCAAGTCTAACCATTAACCTGTCACTGCTGTAACCACTAAACCCTAAACCACATCCTCCAGCACCAGATCCAGATGCCTCTTAAACACCTCCAGGGATGGTGACTCCACCACCTCCCTGGGCAATATTCCAGTGCCTCAACACCCTCACAGGGAAAACATTTCTCCTCACATCCAATCCGAATTTCCCCTGGCTCAGCTCAAGGCCATTACCTCTAGTACTCTCCCTGCAGCCCTGGCAGGACACACATCCCACACCTCTCTATAAACCCCCCAAGTCCACAGCCAAACTCCTATCAGCTGCACAGCATCTGGATTTTGCCTCTTACTCCAAATCACATCAGTAATTGTTCACTGGGTTACACTGAGATATTTTCAATGTGCTTCATAACTCTGCCTCATATAACCCATGGACTCCTGAAATCCAATTTTCAAATTCAATTCAAAATTCAGTGTTTAGATTCACAGTTAGGAATCAGAAAAAGATGGCCTGATTTTTTCAGATCACTTGGACATAGTCCTGGCTAAAATTTTGCCCTGCATTTGGAAGATATAAAGCAAACAGGCAGCAATGCAGACTGGTTTGAATAAAGAGTGGGCTGAGTCTCAGGATATGCTAATGACTGTAAGGTTTTTATCAGTTTAGATAAAGCCCTCGTTGCCCCCTGTGGCCCAGCCAGTCTCTCCAGACCACCCATCTGGCCTCAGAGCTCGCTCACCTCAGAGCCATCCCCCACCACCCTGCCCTGCACTGCTCACCGAGGGTAGGACCATGTCACCTCACACATTAAGCCTGATGTGATTACTTCAGGGTCAGAGCAGGACCCACCTGAGGATCCTGCAGCCTCTTTAAAGCAGCATCTCCACGTGGGAGATGGAAGGATGCTTTCTAGGCAGCAACAAGTCTATGTAAAACAGCTGTGAAATGCAGGGCAGGGAAGAAGAAAGGAAGCAACAAAGTGGCAAATGGGTTTAGTAAACATAAATATGAAACTGAATGTCTGTCAGTATCTTTGTCGGGCTTTAGGGTCATTTTTTCCCCATAGGGAAAAAATAAAGTAAGAGCTGCTCATAATGCTGTTGACTTCAGGGTACAAAAACCTTCAAGAGCCTCAAGGAAATTCTAAACACCACAGCCCAGTCATCCCCACTTGGGTGTACAGGAGCTGTAGTAGGAAATGTCAAAAGCTGTTTCAGTTCGTTGTGTTTTCCACCACAGTTGTAAGAAAAAGAAATACCTAGTTTAATGAAATTCAAGGCTCTTTACAAAGTTTTCATTAAGAAATATTTGCCTTTACTAGCTTGAAACAGTGACTGTTTCTCTGTTTACATATTGAACTGCGATGATAGGACAAGGGGAAATGGGTTCAAACTGAAGAAGGGAAAGTCTAGGTGGGATGTGAGAAAAAAGATTTTTATTCTAAGGGTGGTGAGACACTGGCACAGGTTGCCCAGGGAGGCTGTGACTGCCCCGACCCTGTCACTGTTCATTCGAGGTTGGATGAGCATTGAGCAACCTGATCTAGTGAGGAGGTGTCCCTGCCCAGGGCAGGGGGTTGGGGCTGGATGATCTGTAAGGTCCATTCCAACCCCTAAATTCTATGATATGATTCTATGATTCTGTATCCTAGGAACTTCCCATTTCCAAGGCTCCTGTTCACACACAATTCTCAGATGGCTACAAGCCAGTAGCAACATTTCATATATTGGCCTGCAACAGACTGTAGAAGTTATACTGAAAACCAGAAAATATTTCATCTTTCCTGTTTGCAGGGACCTTATTAAAGTTTCCAATCAAATACAGGGTCTATGCTATTAAGAAATGCAAACTGCTTTTATTACAATGAGGTGCTTATTACAGACTTTAAATCCGAAAAGGAGATTAATTTCTACATTCCACAATACCTAAAACCAATGCTAGAGAACTCCAACACTAGTTTCCAAATGAACATATTATATTTATTCGATAATCAGTCATTTCCAAGCAAGACAAGAATATGATGGACCATGTCAGATTTTACTCTTTGGAAGTAATGGAGTGTGGACAATCACACTTAATTACTTTCCAAAGAATTAATTTAGTGAAATCATGTTAACATATCATTATCCCCACCCCACCTCCCTAAAAAACCTCAGGGAGCTGCTTCCACATTTTAATTATGTAATGGATGAACATTTTAAATTGTGTTTCATGGAAGAAGAGCATCACCCATAGCTCCTTCTGCCCTCCCTCTAAGCTTTCACGGTTCCTTCTGCCTGCCCAATTAGTGTCATTTGCAAACAGCAAGCACCCAACAAAAAATGTAGCCATTATACTGTTCCGTGCAACCTTCCTACTTATTCTCTCACATCATCCCCAAGATTTTAAGGATCAAAGGGCAAGGTCTTCATTACGGCTTCACAAAATTTCTCTCGACGAAAGAACTGCAGCATCAACTTTAAAATCCACACCTTAAATGTCTAAGGAAACAGGAGGGAAATCAGAATAAAACCTATTGAAATGTATGTCAGTGACTGGAGTACTCCCTCACTGTCTCCCCACGTAGTCACTTTTTAATAACACACTTCTAATATCATTTCAATCCTTCTTTGAATTGTTTGCACATGGTTTAAGCTTCAATAAAAGAATCTGAGTTTTGCTATTCTTAATTAGAACTTAAAGCACATATTTTATCAGCTCTGCAAAGTACTATTCAATTTTTCAAAAACTCCATGAAGATCAGATAAAGCATGTTTTTCTGCTGTGAGCCCAATGCTTTCATTTGCAATTCTGTATGTTGTTTTATTCATGATAAAATACTTGATACTTGTAGTTTCTCTCCATATTGCTAACACTGACACAGATTCTATGTTGAGGTTTGGCTATCACTGAAGGATTTTCTCACGACTGGTCTACATTTTCATTTGTTTTTAGAAGCTTAGTTTAAAAAAAAAGGAAAAAAAGGGGAAAAAAATTAAATTCCAGTAACTATAATTAACACCATCCATGACTAAAACAAGTGTTAATAATTCATGATTTGGAAATAAATAGCTAATTAAAGGGCAATAGATTCAGTTTACTTATAGAGTATCTTATTAATAATCATAGTTTGAGCTTTAACAGCCTAACAATATATATTGTGAAAGTGTCCATTGCAGCAAGTTATTTTTAACTCGTAGCATACTGATTGATTCTGCTTTCAATTACAGCAGAAAAGAAAAATGTGGTTCTGTATATTACCCCTCCCCTTTACTCCAGGGTAGAATCTTCTACTACCACTTCTATTGTTTACTTACTTTACTTACTACTACTTACTTCAAACCTTTACTCCAGGATAGAATCCTTTACTACCACTTCTATCCTTTACTTACTACTACTTATTTCTATCCTTTACTCCAGGATAGAATCCTCTACTACCACTTCTATCCTTCAGTTATTACTACTTACTTTGACCCTTTACTCCAAGATAGAATGCTTTACTACCACTTCTATCCTTTACTTTCCTTACTTACTACTACTTGCTTCTATCCTTTACTCCAGGACAGAAGAAAAAACATTCTAGAATCAACTTGTAGTCCACATAGCTCCAAAATGCATGAGACTCCTAGTGTAGAGCATTACATTTGAGTCCAACTGCAAGAGCCAGAACAAATCCCATTGAAAGAAAAATTAAGAAAACACTGCTCAAGCAATGCTGAGTAATAAAATCTTCTACTGTCCTACAAAACTGATAGAAGCTTCAAGTTGGGTATCTCCTCCACTCCTGAGTTCAAAACATGCTGCTGTTCCAGAGAGAACAGGTCTAGAGATGAAACATGAGAAAGCCTAGTTGTTACGGACTTTTGAGAAAAACAACATGAGTAATGCTACTAACATGTTTGCAACATCTTTTTGAATATGCTTACAACACCTTGAATCTGCCCAGTGAGAACCAGACTGAATCCAATTTTGCTTTGCATTATCCCTAGGAAGTGATTACAGTACAACAAATTTCAGCCTCTTTCAGCCCTGGACAGGTTTGAACTAGTGACCTGAAAGCTACAAGGCTCAGCTTACCATTGTTCCTTCCCTAACCCATCCTCTATTGTGTGACTTTGGTCCAGCTGTAGGAAGAGAGGAAGTATGAGAGTCAAATGGGAAAGAAGAGACAACTGCCAGAATCATTCTGTCCATACAGATTTCCTGTTTATGGTGTTCACTTCCTCACACACAGAGCATCGCTCCACTTGTAGATACAGGAGTCCGAGGGAAGAGGTACATACATTCCATTTATTTTTTGGAATAGTGGATAATTACAGAGGCAGAAGACCCAAACTGGAAATAAACTGACAAAAACTGAGTCACACAATTAACTTTTCATGACTTCAAAGAAAGAGTGACTGACAGTTATCAAAACTGTTACCTGCCACAAATCTTAGTAATATGCTTTAGTGATTTTAGAGAGCAAAAAGGAACTGTTACTTTTAAAGAGGTTTTTTTAATTATTCTGCTCTTCTTTTTAAAATAAATGTCAATACAGTTTGTATAATTTTAACATTTTCCTCAAACTCTAAATTTTTCAACTAACAATTACAGTTCAGGTAATCAGTTAAACAGAACTGTAATTAGTATTATGAAATCCCCTGCCAAATAAAACGATTTCATTAAGAAATAACTTCACTTTTATTTTTTTTACTGCTTTTCCCTGACACTCTAAACTTGCAGTTTCTGCCCAACAAGGCATCCATGGCTGCAGAAATGGCTGTTTGGCAGCTGTAAAGGACAGTAAAAAGATGCTACGAGTTCCAAATGAATCAAGGATAAATTCTTGCTTCTACCTCTAAGTCCACAGAGGCATTTTGCAGAGTGCAGGAATCCCAGATTTCACCCTGTGCATTTCACATACCTAATAATCCTGCCCACAGCACTTACTGTGGTGAAGCCTGTGCAAATAGATAGAGAATAAACAGGGAATTGTGGTCAGAGGACTCACAAACCTCTGCCCACACCCCACGTGCCTTCCCAACCTGTCTGTAATCACTACTGATCACTCCTGCAGCTTAATAAATCAGCTGAAGGCCAGATGAACACTGCCTGTAATTCCAGTATGTGCTTTGATCTGCACAGTTTCATGTCCAGGACAGTTCTCTCCCTCAGTTTTTAAGCAGGTGCTAAAAACCTCAACATTATCTTGTCTTATCAGTATCCTACCACTTTTACCTTCAGTTTAAATAACACATGACTAACACCCTGTAGACAAACATAATGGATTTCTACCTACAAGTTACTTCAATACCAAGGTATCCCTAAGCAGGCACAGTTAATGCCTAAGTTTTACTTTACAACGTGCAAAATAAACCAACAGTGTTCTTCATTACCTACAAAGTGAGATGAAAGTTGAGAACAGTCCTTGGGCATTAAGAGGGATTATTTTGGTGTCTTTCTCAAAAAGAAACAAACAGAATAGGCACAGCAACTAGGAAAACATTTTGTGCATCTGAAACTGACGTCCTCTGAAAATGAAGAGATACCAAACAAATGAATAACTATGGTAAACTCCACCAAAGTAGGTATGTACTTTTCACTGAGTTTACAACTACGGAAACTAAGGCAATAAGAATGAGAAAACTTTCCTACAATCACATAGCAAATTTGTATTTCTTGCTTTGATGTTATCTGAGACTGACACTTGTGTTCATTAACACAACGTTTCTGAAGTGCCAACCGTACCCTTACTGTTCCGTAGAACAGAGTTTGAAGAAACTAGGTGTCTTTGAACTAGCTGTGCTAAATATCTGCCCTAGATTTTAGACGTGCAGCTCAAAACTAACATATTTTCCTCACCTCTTTCTTCTCTCTCTCCCTTCTCCATTTACCCTATTTTTTACACATTGAAAGCCATAGAAATATGCTACTAAACAATCATGTAAACTAGATCTGCTGAGGAATGAAGACCTAGATTCTTCTCCTGAACCCAGAGCAATTCCTAGAAAGAAAGGGAGGCTTGGGGCAACTTTGCTCTCATATTACTTCTTCCTTCTCCAACCAGGTCCTCAACCAGCTATGTTCCCATCACGAACTCCTGCCCACCACTCTCTTCCTCCTCAGCCCCTCTCGGGTTCTCACCCACTCCGGACAAGGAGAGTGGCCTGGGAAGTGGGAGAAGCTGCAGCCACCCTTGGCCCAGGCTGGACTTCAGTGGCTACTCTACAGGTGATCCACAGCTATTGTTACAGCTCAGCCTTTGTATCCTGATCTTTCCAAACAATATGGACAGGGAATGTCTTTATCATTTCTTCTGTCTAAGAGCATCAGAAAATTCCAGCATGTCTTATCTTGTAAGACTAAAATTAATCCTGTTCAGAACAGAAAACCTTACAGCATACAGAATTGATCACTCTGAGTGCCTACCAGCCGTCCCTGCATTTCACCTTACCCTATACTAAAGTCATATTGTCTTTCATCTCTCTCCCACCTGCTTGCTTCATTTGGTTCTTCTTTACCCCTGCCCCACTCCCAACTTCACCTTTCATGCTACCCCATTAGACTTGCAAGGGCTTTCCACTTCCCTGTAAAGTGATTTTCATCACCTCTTTCAACTTAAAACCCTCACTGGCATCCTCTATCTATATTTGCTTCCTCATGAGTCATGTGTGAAATACCTGACCACCTCAAGGCCGTACTCAAAGGCCTGATGAACTCCTCATCTCCTCTCATATAGTCTCACTGAAGGCCAGCTCACAAAAGGAAAGGCTCAATTCAACCACTTTAACAAGCACAGAATAACACAAGTTTACAACAGCCCCTGAGCTCACTATCTACAATGAGACGACAGCTCAGCAAGAGATGTCATCAGCAACACATTCTAGAACATAATGCTCAAGAATTAACTATGATTTTAAAACCCATATACAGCACAAATAAATATGCCTTATTTCCAGCATGTATGTGCCCAGAGGTATGAAATCAACACAAGGGACAGTGCCCAGGAAGAAGCTATTCTGCTTTCTCAAACTATTCAGAAAGTGCTGCATCTCCTTCTGCTCCCACATGGAATGCTACTGTCACAATCACTGTGAAAGCAAAGCCCAGGGATTTGGGTAGGAAGACAGTTTGCTTATAAATGGGTTGGAGTACAAACTCTGAAATAACATTGCTGTGTATTTCCTCTTTCAAAAAATGCTCACAATGAAATATTTATTAAGTTTAGGCAAAACAGGCATCTGCTATTGTCGTACAACCCCCGTATGCAGTCGTAGTTTTCTCTCCTGAAGAGCTCCAGAAATACAGCAGCAGCAGCAGACAATGCACAGCCCACACAAACGGCTGGTGATGCCCTCAAAGCTGCCCCCACCATCTCTAGGTCCACACCTACTACTTTTCTGCAAACCTGTCCCCATCTTGCACCACACCACAAAGAAAATCATGCAAAATTTATCATTTTCATATCCTCCACGAGGCTGCTATGTCTGAGGCAGTTGCTGTCATGAAGCAATTTAATATGAACCTGACTCCAGCTGTTCAGATAGCAGGAGAGAGCCAGACCACTGCTAAAACGCGGAGGGATAAGAGACCCACAAATCAATTTTCAATGAGAGATGAGATTATGAATGTTCACAATTTTGCTGCCAGAGAGCAATAACTTGAATCAAAACAAGGTATTTTGAGCTTACAGTTTACCATGAAGGTCTCTCTGTAACATTTAGGACACTTGATTTATTCCCCCCCAAACAACAGTAAACACCAGCTAGCTGAGTAACCCCAAGCACTCTGCAGGCCAACCTCCAATTTCTCCTCTGAGGATAGAGGCAGCTCCTCACCTCCTTCTTGCCGTTTTTACGACCCATCACTGCAGCCCAGCAGCTCCCCTGTCGCACTGCCACCCTGGTGACACCCCAACAACCCCTACCTTCAAAAATAGCAGACAGAAACATCAGTGGCTGCAGGCCCAACCACCCTAACTCCACGCAGGCATCTGACACCCAAACTCTGCTCCTCACCGGTGCAGAGAGACACTGGGTGGGCTCTGGGGCAGGGAGGGGTGGGAAGGGGGAGCAGGGGGTGAAGGACACCTGCACTGTCCCTCTGTGCCCCTCAGGGTCACAGAGTGTGCTCACAGCTCAGCCCTATACATGGACATAAACACATGTCCTAGACATGGACATAACCACATGTCCTAGACATGGACATAAACACATCTCCTATACATGTATCTAAATATGTCCTACACATGCATATAAACACATGTCCTATATATGCAAACACATGTCCTATACATCCATATAAATATACATCCCATGCATGTACATAAACACATGTCCTATGCATGTACATAAACACATCCTATACATGTATCTAAACACATCCTATACATGCACATAAACACATGTCCTGTACATGCATATAAATACATGTCCTATGCATGTATCTAAACATGTCCTATACATGCACATAAATACATGTCCTATACATGCACATAAACTCATGTCCTATACATGCATAGAAACACATCATATAAATCTCTCTAAACACATGTCCTACAGATGTACATAAACACAAGCCCTATAAATATATCTAAACATGTCCTATATATGTATATAAACACATGTCCTATACATGTATATAAACACATATCCTAGAAATGTACCTAACCTTGTCCTACACATGTCCAAAAACACAAGTCCTATAAATGTATCTAAACATGTCCTATACATGCATATAAACACATGTCCTATACATGTATATAAACACATGCCCTATACATGTATATAAACCCATCTCACACATGTATATAAACATGTCCTATACATGTATATAAACACATCTTACACATGTATATAAACATATCCCATACATGTATATAAACACATGTCCAAGAAACATACCTAAACATGTCCTACACATGTACAAAACCACAACTCCCATCCATGTACCTACACACGAGTGCTACCCACGTCCACATACGTGTGTGTGTGTATGTGTGTGCAGCACACGCAGCGCTGGGCGAGCGGCTGTGCCTCGGGGCAGCGC
>NW_008692152.1:0-7037 GCF_000695815.1 Acanthisitta chloris
GATGTCAGAGTGACATAAAAAGCATTTATTAAAAAAACCACTTGTTAAAGGGAGGAATTATTTCAGGCATTGGGCCTAGTTCTTACCTTCTGGAGTTTTCTATGGCAACATAACTAAGGCCATGTAGCTTTCCATGTTTCTTAATAAAACAAATACACCAGGGATGGTTTAGATACTATTGATCCTGCTCTGGAACAGAGGACAGCCTGGATAACTCCTCTTGTCTCCAGTACATTTCCTATAATTTCCTGTAACTGTAAGAAAAAATTAGAGCACTCATCAAGGGGGGTGATGTGGTAAAAGAACTCAGAAGCACCTTGTTGTACCTCTGATGGTTCTAGTTGTCTGGGACATGGAACTGTTGGAGCAAGTCCAGAGGGGGGTTGATAAGTTGATAAGAGGACTGGAGCATCTCCCCTATGAGGACAGGCTGAGGAAGTTGGGGCTGTTCAGCCTGGAGAAGAGAAGGTTGTGTGGAGACCTCAGAGCACCTTCCAGGAGCTGAAAGGGCTACAGGGAAGCCACAGAGGGACTCTGTGTCAGGACCTGCAGTGACAGGACAAGGGGCAATGGGTACAAATTAAAAGAGGGGAAATTGAGGTTAGATATTAGGAAAATGTTTTTTCCTGTGAGGGTGGTGAGACACTGGCCCAGGTTGCCCAGAGCGGTAGTAGATCCCCCAACCCTGGCAGTGTTCACAGCCAGGTTGGATGAGCCTTGAGCAACCTGCTCTGGTGGGAGGTGTCCCTGCCCAGGGCAGGGGTTGGGACTAGATGATCTGCAAGGTCCATTTCAACCCCTAAGATTCCATTACTCTATAATCATCACACCTTGAGTCAGTGTTATGGCTCAATTAAAAAATAAATTGGGCTGCCCCATGTTTTTACCTATTTTATCCAATGTAGATGTAATGTAAGTTTCAGTGCAGATTGGGATATGTGAAACAGAGCGGCTGCCCCATGTTTTTACCTATTTTTATCCAATGTAAATGTAATGTAAGTTTTAGTGCAGATTGGGATATGTGAAACAGAGTGACCCACTCACAGTCATACTAAAGGTTTCTCTTCCTTTCTGTGGATGAATAAATCTGTGATGCTTTTTAGAGTGTCAAAGTCCTGAGCACAGAGCGGGTATGAGGCCAGGTCCAAATGGGATATAGACCCTGCAGCTTTGTGCATCAGTGTGTCTGCAAGTCTATTGTGTGTTCCTGCAGATGTGTAACAATTGTTTCTGGATACATAAAAATCTATAGATATGCCTCATAAGGAAGATTTTCTTTTGTTGGTTTATAAGAATTCCTGTTGAAGCTGTTGCTGAGATTTTTTCTGCTTATGTCCATTATGTTCTTAAGTCAGAAGAAGGACTTTTTCTGCTTGTGTCCATTATGTTCTTAAGTCAGAAGAAGGGTGGTTACCATCATTATGTCTTCAGGAGCTTAGTATAGCTCATGCAGAGTGAATGACTTGACTTCATCCATGTGTAGAGGACTTGAGCACATCTCTACAATCTCTACCTATCAGGTTTTACATGAGCCAACCATATGCCATGGCTGCAAAGAAGGTGGATGGTATCATGGTCTGAATTGGGCAAAGCATTGCAAGCAAGTTGAGGGAGGTGATCCTTCCTCTGTACTCACTGAGTAGAGGTGAGGCCACACTTGGACTGCTGGGTCCAGTTCTTGGCTTCCTAGTACAAGAGACTCATAAACATACTAAAGAGAGTCAAATGAAGCACAACTAGGGTGGTCAAGGGACTGGAGCCTCTCCCCTATGAGGAAAAGCTGAGAGAGCTGAGACTGTTTTGCCTGAAAAGAGAAGATTCAAGGGAATTTTTGTATTAATACCAGAAGGGAGACTATAAAGAGGATGGAGCCAGGCTCTTTTCAGTGATGCCCAGTGACAGCACCAGAGAGAGTAGGCACAAATTGAAACACAGAAGGTTCCCTCTGAAAATCAGGAAACAGTTTTACTGTGAAGTTGACCAAGCACTGGAGGTTCTTGAATCCCCAGCCTTGGAGACATTCAGAAGCCACCTGCACATGGTCCTGGGAAACCAGGAACTGGTCAAGCAGTTCTAGGTGATCCTGCTTGAGCAGGGAGGTTGGACAAGATGACTCCAGAGGTCCCTTTTGACCTCAGTCATTCTGTGATTCTGTGATTTGTGGTCTGATTTACTGTAGTATTAAAATGAAAGTGGTCATACCTCAAACTAGTTATTCCAGACATCCTCCTACTCAGTAAAAAAAAAACCAAAAAACCGAAAACAAAACTCCAAAAAACTAAACCAACAATAAAAGCAAAAATTAATTGTGCATTTAGGGCACAATTGATTGCACGTTGAAGTAGCCATCCAAAAATAGGTCAGATGGACTGTGCTGTAAAGTGATGATATGAGAGTAAAGGAAACCTGGGGTGACCAGCTTAGTTGGAGACAACCACCCTGCAGCTGTCTAGTGTTAGGTAAGAGGAATCCCAGCCAAAGATTTAATGGACAAGTTGTACTATTCTCTGTAAGCCTGCCCTGTACACTGCTGACATTGATCATGTAGGTGCAACAGATAACATACTGCCCAGCTGGAGCAGATGGACAGGCTGAGGATTGGAATCATTGGGTGAGAGACTCCATCGCTCTTCAGAGTGCTTTTCTTCACAGTAATTGGGCACTGAGGTCTCAGAAGGACTCAGCTCTGAGGCAGCTGCTGAAATTGTTTCTTGGTGTATAGTGAGACATGCAGCCAGTTCTAAAAGGCTGTTTTTAGATCATGGACATATCTGCCAGCACAGATAAGGAGCTGCCTGCCAATTCCAAACATACTCACACGACATTTACTCAATCACACACAAACATAAACAAGCAAATAAACAAAGTCCCCTTCCCATAAACTAATCAAGCTTTATTTTTTCCCCTTCAGATGGAAAAGGAAGAAAGAAACATCTTGCTATTGTTTTGTTTTAGTTTTTTAGTAGGGTTTTTTTTGCTTATTTTCTATTTTTAAATACAAGGAAGGGCTCAGATACTATGTTGAAGCTGGAGCTATTTAGATAAATAAATAAAATATGCAGATGCAGGAGTTAGTTTAGTCCTATCTATCTGGTGAATAAACAGAAGTAAAATAAAAACTTTTGCCAGCTTTGATAAATGAGTTTGGAATCCATCCATTATGTGGGGGCCTTCAATCTTCACAGTATGAATCAACAAAATCAATGAATGTTGGGCTTAATTGGCCAAATTGATTGTATATTATAACTGATTTAATTACTTCATTGTCATTAGAGTAGGGATAAATTTGTCTAAGTCATTTTAGTTTAAAATGACAAGTCTTTCTGTAGAAATGTAGGAGTTTTGGAAGCAGTTGGGGAACAACCTTGTTTGAGATTCAGAATAATGATTGTTTTGGTTGGATAACCCTGACCCTGTTTTCTCTGCCTTGAAACTTTCTCTTTTCTATTGAGGAACCTTCAGAATTTAATTTAATTTAAAAAAAAAAAGTTCCCTGAGACTTTCTGTGAGTATTCAAGTAGTGGATAACATGAATTTTTAAGCTGACATAACAAGTCTTAACATGGCTTCTGATTCATTCCTGACGTAGCTGGGCGTAATACTGGCAATGTTAGAGTATTTGGAAGATAGCACTGCCAGAGAATGTGCCATAAATATAAAAGAGAATAATTAAATTAGATCCTCTCAGGATGAACATGCTAAACTAAGACCAGAGTACATGTACAGTATATTAAAAATAAATACTTGCACTGCACAGACAGTAATTCAGCTGTCATTGAATTCAGTGAAACTTTTCATGCAAACTGATTTTGTTGAAGCTACTCACAAGTGTTAAGTTACTCTCATGCAGAAATGAGTTCACAGAGTCACTGGCATGTTTCTGCGTGGTAGGTGCAATATAACTGGAACCAGCCATTGGATTTGGGTTTTTTTTTAAATTGTGGTTCAGTACCTGACTCAGGTGGCTGGAGATCTCTTTTTGCCTCTGATGTAATGTTGAAGAAGTCATTTCACCATTGTGAAGTTATAAAACTCCCACATTATTTAGGATGACCCAAATGGCATCATGTTAAACAGAACATCAGAATTCATTTTTTAATGGATATCATGAAGAATTTTGTACCAGGCCTTGAGCATCCTGGTCTAGTGGGGAGGTGTCCCTGCCCTTGGCAGTGGGGGTTGAGGCTAGATGATTTGTAAGGTCCATCCCAACTCTTCAATACTATTATTCTATGAGTCTATGATCATGGATTTTGTTTAGGTTGTGGCTATCTTTGTATTTCATTAATAAAATTATTGAACTTTGGCTCAGTGCTTTGTAAGGCCACCCATACAACAGAGAAATGGTTGAGAACTCCAGTCCACTGAATAGAATTCAGTTCCAGATTAAGACCTTTGCATCCAGACATCTCTGTGTGAAATATTAACCTTTGCTACCATTAGAGGTGATGGACGTCTGGCTAAAACACTCAGTAGTGCCTTCAGAATGACCTGAGAAGCTAATGGAGACTGGCTTCAGCCATCTAAACAGAGATATCTAGGACTACTTTTAGATAGTGTGAACCTAGCCTGAGGTTTTCATTCAAGAAAGGTGTGGGTCTCCTCTAAGTCCCTTTGTCATAGCTGCCTGTCAAATATAGATGTCTTAGGCATAGAGTCATGGAATCATAGAATCAACCAGGCTGGAAAGGACCTCAAAGATCATCAAGTTCAACCCTACTGTGGTTACTAGACCATGGCACTAAGTGCCACATCCAGTCTCAGCTTGAAAACCTCCAGGGATGGGGAATCCACCACCTCCCTGGGCAGCACATTCCAATGCCTGAGCACTCTCTCCATAAAAAATCTCTTCCTAATATCCAACCTACCCCTCCCCTGGCAGAGCTTGAGTCTGTGCCCTCTTGTCCTGCTGCTGGTTGCCTGGGAGAAGAGACCAACCCCCACCTGACTCCAACCTCCTGTCAGGGAGTTGCAGAGGGTGAGAAGGTCTCCCCTGAGCCTCCTCTTCTCCAGGCTGAACACCCCCAGCTCCCTCAGCCTCTGCTCATGGCACTTGTGCTCCAGTCCCTTCACCAGCCTCGTTGCTCTGCTCTGGACCTGCTCCAGCCCCTCAATGTCCCTCCTGAGCTGAGGGGCCCAGAACTGAGCACAGGATTTAAGGTGTGGCCTCACCAGCCCTGACATCCTACATCCAGTTGTGGGAGATGACTGTAAGGCAGTTGTATCCTTCTGTCCAGACATGATTCAGTCACCATCATGTGCTTAGTGTCATTCAAAGTGAATGAGGGCATGTAAAACCCCTGTCTGAGGCTAGCAGATGTGTTTAAATTCGGGAGGGAAATATGCCCTTCTGGAGTGGCAGCTGAGACCAGCAGGATACTCTGAAAATGAGGGAGAACTAGGTGTTTGCCTGAGTGATTGAGCTGAGCTCCGTAACTCTAATCTAAGTTGCAATTAACTGCTTTCTGGTTTCACTGAGCACGATGGCTATTGATTGTATTGGAAAGACATTTAGCTCCCGTGAAATTGTTTGAATTTGGGCATGTTAGTGCTGAACTAAATCTTACAATCCTACTTAGGAATAGAATTGAACAGAATAGAATAATTCAGTTAGAAGAGACCTACAACAACTATCTAATCCACCTGCCTGACCACTTCAGGGCTGACCAAAAGTGAAAGCGTTATTTAAATAATAATTTTTATTTCTTTTATAGCACATTCTGTGTCTTCTTCTTTTTTCCCAATATTTTTATTTTCTTTGATAAAGAACAATAAACCACCGCTTTCCAAAATGATGTTTCCAAACATCTCTTTCTGCTATAGCAAAATGAACTGCATCAGTGGCTGTGAGGGAAAGCAATTATGACAAAAAGAGTCTGAATATTCATTTGCTGCTCTTCAGGCACTGAAACTCTGCAGTGCAAAAAGGCCTCAAAATTTAAGATATGCTTGGGCATGAAATTAGTATGGTATCAGGCTTGAATGAAATATTGGTTCCAGGTTGGATGGGGCTTTGAGCAACCTGGTGTAATGGAAGGTGTTCCTGCCATGGCAAGGGGTTGGAACCAGATGATCTTTAAGGTCACTTCCAATCCAACCTATGCTATGACTTGTAACAAATGGGAATATGGTGTTAGGCAGAAAATGCAGTGGTTTAAAAGCACTGAGGACACCGTGCTGGTTCATCTGTATACTCTTGTGATAGATAATGCCAATGAAATTTTATTGGGTAAGGACTTCAGGATCTGGTGCACCATATAAACTCAATAAAGCTCTATAGGAGCATGCCCTGTAAACCACTAGAGATGATTGGGAAGGTTTGCTGGGCATGAGAAGAAGATGAAAAAGCCTTTCCTTGTGCAGTGAGTCCTTGGAATTTAAATGTGTTACCTCACTACCTTCCAAAACGGCCAAAGCACATGTATGGGAAAGTTTCTTTATCAGGTATGGGGAATAATTTTTAACTACATACCTTTTTGAGATATGTAAATAAGTTGCATCTGAATAAATAAAGCAGTTAAATACTTTTGTGTTTAGTGTTGCTCAAACTATTACTTTAAAGGTAAGATGTAAATTTTTGAAGATAACTGTATTTGTAATAATACTTAGAATTTTTCAAAGGCATCTCTGCAATTTCACTGCCATGTTTTAAAAGTCTATAAATAAATCTCAGCCTTCATTTTGTAATGTGTCTTATAGTATGGACTACTCAGGACAGGTGGGACATGGAACTACTGGGGCAGGTCCAGGGGAGGGCAGCAAAGATGTTAGAAGGGACTGGAGCACCTCAGTGATGAGGAAAGGCTGAGGGAGTTGGGGCTGTTCAGTCTCCAGAAGAGATGACTGAGAGGGACCTCATGAATGTATTCAAGTCCATGAATGGGACGTGCCAAGATGATGGAACCAGACTATTCTCAGTGGGAGAAACCAATAAAACAAGAGGTAACAGCAAAAACGAGTGCAGCCTCCACATCCAAGTGCAAATGTCCTGAATATTCCTTCCATGTGGACACAGAAGGCACAGGACAGGGTGTGGG
>NW_008692152.1:7179-11392 GCF_000695815.1 Acanthisitta chloris
GGAGGGCAGCAAAGATGTTAGAAGGGACTGGAGCACCTCAGTGATGAGGAAAGGCTGAGGGAGTTGGGGCTGTTCAGTCTCCAGAAGAGATGACTGAGAGGGACCTCATGAATGTATTCAAGTCCATGAATGGGACGTGCCAAGATGATGGAACCAGACTATTCTCAGTGGGAGAAACCAATAAAACAAGAGGTAACAGCAAAAATTGATGTACAGGAAGTTCCACCTGAATATGAGGAAGAACTTTCCTGTGCAGTCACTGAGCACTGAACAGAGGTTGTGGATTCTCCCTCAATGAAGGTGTTCAAGAATCATCTGGACACAACCCTGAGCCATGTGCTCTAGGGTGGCCCTGCTGGAGTAGGGAGGTTGGACCAGATGACCCATTGTGGTCCCTTCTACCCAAACTGATTCTGTGATTATTCTGTGATTATAGTAACTTCCAAAGTGTTTCAGGTATTTCTCTCCCTGCTAGCAGCTAAGGCAACATTCACCACCAGGTCTGAACTTTGGAAGTCCTTGCCACTAGTGTGTGCCCTGTAACAGAGTTTACATAGACAGAGCTATTGCAACTCCATCTCCACTGATGTTGATGCACCAGCTGCAATAATATTTCAAGTCAATCCCTGATTAGTTAGGGGAAGGTCAGCTATTTCTGACTGGCCTCACCCAGGCAGAGAAACAGAGCAAAGCTCTGCCATCAGTGTCCTAAAATAGAAGGCCCTTTTCATCTGTCAGCCTTGAGTCAGCCACATGGAACAGAAATTCGGAGACACAAATCGACTCACAGGGCATTGGGAAGAAGGGCACAGGCAGAAAGTCAAGTGAAGAGAAACTTCTTCAGATATGAGCCATATTTTCCAGACCTTTTTTTAGTCGCTTTCATGATAATTTGACTGCAAACCTCTTAAGAAATTAAACTTTTTTATTATTATTATTATTTTTAAATCATTTGATAATGAAACTGAGTGTGGGAATATTTTTTGGAGGCTTCTTTGCAGCTCTGGGAGTTTTGCTTTTTTTGGTGGCATTTGGAACTGATTATTGGCTTCTTGCTACGGAAATAGGAACGTGTTCACAACCACCTGAAGATGCTGGGGTTAGTATGGACTTTTTACCTTATAATGAGAGTTTTATAGGTAGGTTTCTTGGATGTGTTTGTTTTCTAAGAATTTACTTCGGTATGAAGTTTTGAATAGACTCATTTTGACCTTCTAGAGGCTTACAAGCCTCCTTCAAAACTTCTTATAATCAGTTGTAATCAGCTCTAAAATGAATTTTTCTTTTCTGATACTGCCTTTGCAATATGATATTCTTTTCAAAGAAGTATAATTGCTTAGATATGGTATAGCTATATGGTATAGCCTATATTCAGACAGGTTGTGTGTCATTATGAGGATGGTGTATTTTATCTCAGTATCTAATTTGAATTGAACTTGATGATTTCAGCCATTTAAATATTGTATGATAATGGATTTTTTTTCCCTTCTCTCCATAGGGAGAGAAGGCCACTTTCCATCATGAAGGTTTCTTCTGGAGGTGCTGGTTTAGTGGAAATGTAGGAGAAAATAATGCCAGCATGTGGAAGTTCTGGTATAGTAAGTAACATTTTACTTTTATATTACCTACAATAGTTTGTTCTCAAAATAATTGGATTTTGTTGATTGGTTGTTTTTTTTCCCATCTAATGAATCATTGGATTTCACATGGCATCTTTGGCAATCAGGTGCTTCAGCTACCCTAAAATAAATTCTTGACACACACTTTTGTAATCTGTACTAAAGGAAACCCCAGGACAAAATGATGCAAGTTTAACTATCAAGTTATGCTGTGATTGTTATGGCTGCCCTGTTAGAATCATAGAATCATCAGGGTTGGAGGAGACCTCTAAGATCATCAAATCCAACCATTAACCTGCCTAGTTGGGCATAAGAATGCTTTTGTGTCAAAGTTTTTGCATGCGTTGCTTGTGACTCCACCACCTCCCTGGGCAATCTATTCCAATGTCTGAACACCCTCACAGAGAAAATATTTATCCTCAAATCCAATCTGACTCTCCCCTGTCTCAGCTCAAGGCCATTCCCTCTAGTCCTCTCCCTGCAGCCATGGCAGGACACACATCCCTCACCTCTCTCCAACCCTGGCAGGGAGTTGCAGAGAGCCAGGAGGTCACCCCTGAGCCTCTTCTCAAGGCTGAACAAACCCAACTCCCTCAGCCCTTCCTCATATGACATATTTTCTAGACCTTTTGTGAGCCTCAAGTTAGCCTAAGTCCATTCTTATCTACACAGTCTCTTGCCACTTATTGTTAGACAGATAACTTATTTCTGTCTTATGCCTGGTGCATAAATCTTTGCTTGGAGAGTTTCTCAAGCTAGTTCTACAAGTGGGTTAAGGAGAGAATGGACAATTCCACAGTGAAAATGGTGTAGGACACACCATCTCCGGAAGAATTCCTGTACTAAATTCACAGATGACCCTTTGCTTTTTTTCACTATGTGCTAGGATTTTGGAAGATCAGATAGTGTTTTACAACCAAAACCTCCCTTGAAGAAGAACTTCTTTTCCTGTCTCTGACCCTCTTTCTGAGGTAGAGAGCTCCCTCTCCTTATTTCAAGATTTCCACAATCCTTGTGAAAACCAAGTCCCATCATACAAAATTGACTTCAATGACCCATATTCTGCTAAATACATTGATTAGTCTGGGGTGGGAAATCAAATTTTTGCTGTAGTTAATTCCCTCTTTTTCTGGAGAATCCTGTGGTCAGGAATCTGAAATTTAAATTTGGTTTAAGCTATAGTCAGCCTTTATCTTTCACCAGGAAGAAGGTGATGGTTTCATAAGCATTTAATACAAAGGGGGAAATGTCCCTTCTCTGGGGGATATTGATTCCATAAGCTAAATGCATATTTTGAGCACTGTAAACCTTCTGAAGATGCTTGATGTTTTCCATTGTTCTTTTACAAAAGAAAAAGTCATTTCCTAGTCATTTTTAATGGGGCTTTTTTGGGTTTTCTTTTGTGTGGGACATGCAGTAATGAGATGGACATAATTCATCCTCAAAAGTGAGGCCTATAAAAGCATATGTATGCATCACATATAAATTTAAGCTTCAGCAAAGCTGCTTTACTCTTCCCATAGGACAAATCTGTGTTGCTTTTTAAGGAGTATCCTTGGTTGAATAACAAGGCTGGTATCTCTTACCAAACCAAATCCACTGTAAGCTGTTGCCTGGGGAAGAACCTGAAATCTTGACCTCTGAAACTCAGTTTGCTCATTTAAAGAGCAGACACAAAATGTTGTGAAGGCTGTGAAATATTAACCTTTAGCTTTCTCTCCTTTTTAGCTAACCAGTCACCTTCTAAGAACTGTACACATGCTTACCTGTCACCGTTTCCTCTTCTCCGAGATGAACACAACTCAACTTCCTATGACTCTGCAATCAGTAAGTCTTTTTTTTGGTGCAAATGGATACAATGCCTGTAGTTTCAAGAAAACAATTTGGTTGCTTCAATATAAACTGTCTTATTGCTCTACACAATTGGTGAGACACTGTCCCAGGTTGCCCAGGGAGGCTGTGGCTGCCCCAACCCTGGCAGTGTTCACAGCCAGGTTGGATGAGCCTTGAGCAACCTGCTCTGGTGGGAGGTGTCCCTGCCCAGGGCAGGGGTTGGGACTAGATGATCTCTAAGGTCCATTCCCAACCCTTAAATTCTGTGATTCTATGAACTCTATTAATTGACTCAATTAATAGAGTTTTGGTGTTTCATGTCACTTATAGTTTTACAACATGCATATTTAAGCCACTATTTACCAAAGCACTTAAATGAACACTTACTTTTAAGCATGTTGGCAGAATGGAGAGAATTTCCAAAAAAACTCCACATTTCATTTTTAGTCCTTTTTTTTTCTCTGACATAATAAGTATCTTCCTTGGTAAAAATGCATTAAACAAGTACTTCTTGTCATGTGTTTCAATAAAACTGGGCTTTGGTTGGTTGGTTGGTTGGTTTTTTGGTTGGTTGGTTGGGGTTTTTTTTTGTTGTGGTTGTTATGTAAATTACTATATGTGGAAATACATTGCATTGCATGGAAATATATTACTTTATGGGGAAGGAGGAGCCTTGATGCTCTCTAAGTTTATCCAGCTAACTCAGACATATTTCACTGATTATCTCTAATGCTGTAACTGGGATACATATATATATATAT
>NW_008692153.1:0-408 GCF_000695815.1 Acanthisitta chloris
CCAGTGGGCCCCGGTGACCCCAGGCTGCCCTGCTGCTGAGCCCGGCTGGCCAGGCACAATACCACGGCCGCGCTCCTGAGCCGCCGCCGAAGCCCCTTTCCCAGCGTCGAGCGCCTTTGTCTCGCCTTTGTGATGGAAAGAGCCCCCCCTCCTAAATCACGGCCCTGACACCCCCATTGTCTCCTTCCCGGGGAGGTTTGAAACTTCCCCCCCCCTCCCGAGGTCAGGAATGTGGCCGGTTTCTATTGGGACGGAGGAGCAGGGCTGGGTGGGGGGCTGCGGGGTCACGCCGGCTCGGCGGGGCGCTGAAGTTCTGAGAAAACAAAACCTTTTGAAATACCTACTCTCCATCACTGCCAACATTGTCCCCTGCCAGCGGGGGCCTGGCACGGCCCCTCGACGCCTCCA
>NW_008692153.1:777-3585 GCF_000695815.1 Acanthisitta chloris
CCCCAGGGTGAACCCCCAGGGGGTGCAGCCTCTCCCTGCCCAGTGGGGCTGGGGCAGCCTGGGGTTAGCCTCCTGCCTCAGTTTCCCCTTGCTGAATGTCCCTGTGCCCACTGACAGGTGCCTGGGGTCCCTTTGACACCCAGAGCCAGGGCACTGCTGGTCTTGATATCAACAGATGTGGTTCAGCCTGGGGAGCACAGGGACCATTCTGGGCTGGACCAGCTGTACCACCCATAAGGGTCAGGATTTGGCCACTGCACAGCTCCAACGTGGCTCCAAGTGTGGCAGTGCCTCGCAGGTGGAGCAGAGCATGGCCCAGGCTCCCTGCTCCTAGCAGGATGTGAAGAGGGGCCCCTGGGGGAGCCTTTGACCTCCCAGAATATCACAGCCCACCAGGAGCACCCCAGGCTGTCTCCCAACAGGCTGAGGATTGGAGGAGATGCAGCCCAGCAGGCACTAGGTCTGGCAAAGTGTCTCTGCCCCATTTACAGTGGCACAGATCTCCCTGTCCCCATGAGCTGAGATAGGAATGCAGCTCCCTCCAGCTTCCAGCTCCTCTGGCAGAGCATCTCTTGGGTGGGCCACAATCCCCCCGGGTGGCCAAAATCCCTCCCAGGTTGGCCAAAATCCCCCCAAGATGGCCTAAATCCCTCTGGATTTTTCTGTGTGGGAAGATCTGTAGTTTTTGCCCACTGCAGAAGCAGCCTGCAAGGAGGAATGGGGAGCAGCGCCCATGGATGTGATGGGTTTAGCAGAGACCTGGAAGGAAAACCCATCTGGGAGGGGAGCACTGGCCTCCTGAGCTACCCAACAGCTGGAGGGTGGTGAAATCAGCTGGAGCAGCTGGAATCGATCAGGATGAGGAGCTTGAAGGGTAGGGAGCATGTTAGTTTCAGGAGCACTCCCTTGGTTCCCCAGTCCCTGCTGGCCAGGCACCTGCTGGGAGACTGTGGGGGGACTCTGTGCCTCAGCTTCCCCAGCTGGGAACAGTGCTGGGATTCTGAGGCTGGATGAGCTGGGGCAGGTCTGGAGGGGGCAGCATTACTCAGGCAATCTCATGGCATGGGAGTGGGGGCTCTTGGGGGTACCACGGACCTGGGCAGCCAGTTGGGTCCCTCAGATGCTTTATCTTGTGAAATAAGATCAATAAACATTGTTGGTGGCTGAGGGACTTGTACCAGCCCCAGCCACGGACATGCACCAGAATCGCTGCACTTGTAGATACATATATGATACATATACACACACACACACACACATCTTTATGTATTTGCTTTCTGCAACCAAGCTTTAGCCTTTTAAAGCAGAACAAAATGTGTTGTTTAAAGAATCTGATGCTTTTCAAAGGCTTTGCTGAAAATCCTAAAAAAATTAATGGAAGGGCTGGAGAGAGATGAGAAGTGGCCAAAAACCTCAGCCCTGGGTCCAAAAGCAACTTTTTCCTGTAAAAAAAGAAAACATACTCCTGTAAATGCTGTGCAGTCAGCACTGTGGGGATGGGAAGATGCTTTTCCAGGCAGGATGTTTGCAAGCCTGACGTTGGTTCTGTGTTACAGGTATCGTCAGGAGTGCATGGAGCCCTGGGGACACCCTGAAGCCCATGGAGGCACCCCAGGCACCCCAGGGCCTGTAGGGACCTGCCACTCACCTTCCAGTCCTGCTCCTGGGGCACAGGGACTGTGACAGAGTGGCAGGGATGGAGATGCTGAGCCACAGGATGGAGCTGGTTGTGTCATCACCCTGAGGACCACAGCAGACCTGGCAGGTAACCTCCATATCCCCCTTCTCCTTGAGCTTGCCTATGGTTGAGCATGCCACTGTGGGCTCTGAGGGTGAGTCGTGAGCCCTGTGGCAGTCAGGCTTTGAGCAAAGCTGCCTGGCTCACAGTGGGCTCTGAGGGTGAGTTGTGAGCCCTGTGGCAGTCAGGCTTTGAGGGGAAGGTGAGCTGCAAAGGCAGGGATAATTCTGATCCCAGCTGAGCTTGCAAGACAGGTGAATGATGCTCTGTCCCTCTGCCAGTCCTGGGCTGTCTGTGTGCAGCACATTGCACTGGCCTGTGCCTCAGTTTCCCCATGAAAGGGCACTGTGACTGTCTGCTCTTCCCCTGTCTGCCTCAGGGCTGTGGGAAGGGCAGTCTCACCCTCTCCAGTCCTGGGACTCATGGCACCTGAGGGCTGTGGCTGGAGCAGCAGGGCCATGGCTGTGCTTGGGTGGCTGAACCATGTGGGGACAGGGATGCTGCATCCCTGGGCCAGGGGACAACAGGGGCTGAGCACATGGGGAGGATTGCTGGGAAAAAGTTGCTGGCAGCACCCAGGAGTTGCTCTTGCTCACAGAGCAGCACCTCAGGGCTGGCCCCTGCCCAGAACAGGTCACATCCCTGCTCAGCCCTGCTGACCTCACTGTGGTGTGTGGTGTCAGGGCTCTTGCAGGGTTTCATCCCAGTCTGCAGGCTGAGAGCTGCCCCATTTGGCCTCTCTGGGATACAGGTCTCTCAAAATCCTGTTTTATCCAGCACTGAAATCCCCTTCTGCACTTCCCGGGTGCTGAGGGTAGGGCAGGGTCATCTTTGACCTCGGGAGAGGATGCAGGGATGGAGGGATGTGGGGATGCAGGGATGAAGAAGGGAAGGGATAAAGGGATGTAGAGGGAAAGTGATGTAGGGATGAAGAAAAGGGATGCAGGGATGAAGGGATGGAGGGATGTGGGGATCAGGGATGTAGGGAGGAGGCGATGTAGGGATGGAGAAGGGCGGGGACCAAGGCTGTGGGGACTCAGGGATGAGGTCGGCTCGGACGGAGCCTGGAG
>NW_008692154.1:0-46651 GCF_000695815.1 Acanthisitta chloris
CCCTTCCCTTCCCTCTCCCTTCCCCTTCCCTTCCTCTTTTTTTTTCCTATCACATAGCTGAAAATTATGCTTTACACCTTTTTATGCATTATCCCTTTTTTAAGGCATTTCCTAGCCAAAGTATCCCAGTGGGAAGTCCAGAAACTGTTGCTGCTAGTAATAGTTTATTTACTTATTTTTAATACTGATGTATCAGAATGCTCCCAGCTACTGAATTTGACTGAAAGTCCATATTTTTACATAGTATTTTATTTTCTGCAAAAGAATATTTTTAGCTGTATGATGTAATCTTGAATTTTATATTCAGTTGTGGACAGTGACTTACTGTTAAAAAAAATAAAGTTGTTTTGGGGTTCAAAAGTGAATTTTGATATTTTCAAGGGAGTAACTTGGTTTTGGAGGCTCCTTATCCATGTTGAAATGCAGACATGAGTACAAAGTTTTGCTCAGCAGCAACTACAACAGATTGAACCTGCTTATCAGTAGCCTCTTAACATGTACAGTCTGCCAGGTGTTACATGGTTAAATGTTAAAATGTCAAATATGTCATGATGATGTTGCCATTTGCCAAATAAGTGAGTTTACTGAATGCAGAGTAAGAATCAAGTGATATATATCTTTTTACACACACTTAAAAACAAGCACCACATGACTTGTGGCTGATTGCTCATTTCTGCAACTGTTGCTGTGTAGTCTCTTAAATGCTGGGGCCAGAGGAACACTGCTTTCTCAGGGAAGTATAGTGGGATTACAGAGAAATTAAGGAATGTCACCAGAAGATCAGTGTCTGCCACAGTCACAGATTGCCACCGTTGTGAACCTTATCTGGTGTTCGGGGTTTATACTGCTGCCTCTCAGTCCTAATGTTTGTGTGGTTTTCAATGAATAATAGCAAGATTGCTAGTGGATGCTATGAAGTCCGTGGCTTTTTTGATTCATAGTTAGCAGTGGGATTTGTATTTTTCTTCAGGGAGTGGAAGATGGATACTTTTTTCAGTAATCACTAGGCTCATATAGGGTAAAATACTCAAAGTTCCTGAACAAGGAGCTCAACTTCCTTAATTAAAGAAAATATGTATTTAAAGACAAATGCATATCTTTTATTCAGATTCTACAATTATTTTTTTGATAAATCTAAGACTAAAAATGTGTTCTGATTTATGAATTAATCTAATAACATCCTTGATTACTAACGTTTTTTTATATTTCTGAGTCTAAATTTAAATCCTTTATCTCTGTGAAGATTGAGGCATACATTCTTGTTCTCAGTATAAACTCTGGAAGGCTAGTAATGGGAGTTTATGAATGGCTATATGTGAATGCTCTGCTTATCACTGGAAATAAATTCAATTGATACATTGTCTTCTATACAAGGATGCTCATCTTTATTTAATTTGATCAGTCTTAATAGGGAAAGTGACACATATATATCAAAGTCCATGTCTCTATATTGCAATGCCCTCACCAAAATATATTGGTGGTTTAGCTGCCTGAGGAAGTGACCATTTTAAATTTAGGATGTGGACTGTCACAATACATTGTATTAAGCTAAAGGACCTGGAGTATTTGAAGATTGCTGGATCAGTATTAAGTCTTTTGTAGCCATAAATCCTGTGAAAATTTGTTTCTCCTAATATAGAAAAACAGAAAAATCAAAGTCTCAGGGGGAACATTAATGCCCCACTTAAGCAGTGTTAGCCTTTCATAAGCAGCAAATCTCTTTTCTCTCTGGGGAGTCCTGCCTGGAACGTAAGATAACCTACACTTACCCTTGCTTTATTCAGCAACTCCATAAAACTCTACAGCTGTAGCTGACAGCAGAATATTTAAATGATTTGAACAGTGTAAATGCCTCACGTTCATTTAAATAACTGAAGAATTCAATCACTTGAATGGCAATGATTATTCCTATTGGAGTTTACATTTCAAAAAAGACAGCCCATCTGAATCCCTGTGAGAGCATTAAATTGCTATCTAATTAGAAGTGCAAAATTACATATATTTAAAAGATAATTAAAGGTTTGAAGGCTGTTGAATAACTGGTTGTACATATAAATGAATCACTGAAAATTTGTTAGCAATATGTGAAGCTTTCTTTTCTTCTTTGCTTTCAGCTTTGAAGTTAGGTATAACCGAGCTCATGGGTTTAAGTCTGGTAGTATTAAGATAAAGGCAGATGTTTTTAATTATTTCTACTCAAACCCCAAATAATTATAATCAGCTGCCAGTTTTCCATAATCCCAAATGATAAATCCTGAGAATGCAAATAAAATCCCAAATAGAGGGGTTGTTTTCTTCAGTGGAGTAAATCACATACATGTTGCATTGCTAATCAACTGCAATCCACCTGAGAATGTGAGCTCAGCCCATGTAGTCTTTGGTCAGTCTCAAGGTGTGTAACTTAAAGCTGGTTTTTTGTATTGACTTTTACCTCACCCTGTATATTTCCATGTTGTGCTATCATTTTAAATATTACTGCACCTTTTGAAATGCAAACACACATTATAAGTGTAAGTAGACAGAGTAATTTAAATACATGTGACAGAAGAACTGTTTCCTGTTGCTTTACTAGAGGGTTCTCCCGTGTACATGGAACATCTGATTGTTGTGACTTTTTGTTTGCCTGGAAAGTTAGAATTGCATTATTCTCTTTTCTCTAGTAAATGACATGGCTCCTGTTGTCAGCTTTTCTCTGCTGTATTTCTGCAAACTTTATGCTGTGGCAGTTTTTCACTGCCATCTGGCATGAAAAATTAGTCCAAAATAACTGAGTTTTACTACCAACCATCCAGGAACTTCTGGATTAACAGCTTAAATAATAGGCTTGTCATGAAAATCTCTTTTGAAAAGGGAAATTGTTCTTCCTATTTTCCTACAAGAATCAAGATGTTACATTTTTTAATATTAAAAGTAGGTTTGTATAGAAAGCAACTTTGTTTTATGACTGAACACCTATGAGTGTTCCATGGATTCAAGTGCAGATCAATAAGAGGTCCTTTGAGATTGCAAACTGGATGCAAACCATGAACTAAAAGTATTGCAAATCACAAATCAGGTTCATGTGGGCAGGGGAAAAAATTCCAAATGAAATAAAGAGCTTAAATGCCAAGCACTAGTGATTTAGATTGATATAGGATGCTGCTTCACATGTACCCCCAGGCAGAATGTTTTGGAGCTATGTAGCAGATGGTGAATGAAATCTCAGTCACTGTGGGTGATGTCATATAAACAGGTGAAGCAGTGAAGGCAATTTTTCTCTCCTGGGTTTTTTTTTGGTTAGATTTGTTGTTATTTGTTTGGGTTTACTTTTAGTGAATCAGTCTATTGAGGTGATCTCATCCTCAGTCTACTCTTGATCTTCCACTCTGTTTTCCATTATCACTCCTTTGTCCCGTAGTATTTAAACACTAAGAATTTCCTGATAAAAGTGTTCTTTTTTTAATGGACTAATGTTGAAAGATTTAAACCATATTTAAAGGAATATGCATTTTGGAATTATTGCAATCCTTGCTGAAAAGTAGGAAGGAAATTCCCCCCCCCCCTTTCTGTGCACATTAACATAGCAGAGTAGCATGGCTCATCTTGAAGAGCCTCACTCAGGAACATACCCCCCTTTGGAGCCAGGAAAGGAAGCAGCAACAGACTCCTGTCCTATTCTATGCAAAGAGAAAAGAAGACACACTTGAAGGACTCGTGACAGAAACAAGTGATTCTGCTTGCAAAGTTGGGATAAGTTGAGCTTTCCCCTGGCACAGTCCTATCCGTAGGGAGAGGTGTGACTCAGGAGCAGTTTCTGCTGGGATGGCTGGTGAAGGTCTCAGCCGTTGCATTGACCATGTGAAGTCAGGTTCAATGCAGTTTCCAATCAAACAGCTGCAGGATTTGCATGACATCAGTCAAAGCTACACTAGACAGTAAGTAAGGGGTCACATTAGTGTCCAGGGTCTTAGAGGAGGGAGGTAGGTGAGTAACTGGCTAGACCAGGGAATTGAATAATGACAGTGTATTCAATCTCTGTCTGTTTATTTAAAACTGTACGGAAAAGTATGTAATTTTAGTTAATTATGCTTTTCCTCTGATATTTGTTCATTCAAGCTTTCCTATCAAACTTTGTAGACCAGAATGCCTTTATGGGATGGTTTAATGTGAGTTACAGTAAAACATATGGTAGTGTTGTGTATTTTACTATGTAGAATTCAAGCTCAATAAAACATATTTTTTTCATGTTCAAGTTTATCTCCTCTCTACAAAAAACAGGGGATCATTCTCAAATCATGTTGAGGCTAATAGATTATCTGAATTTTGAAGTACTAATTCAAACAGATGGAACTTCTATGAGTGATGCTATATACTAAAATTGGAGGAGTTTTTTCAGTACCTCATTTCTTACATTTGTACATATTAGTAGTTTGGCAAGCAAGAGCTATCCCTTGAAATGGTTTTACCTGTCTAGGTTTTTGCTGTTATTTAATACACACTTTCTTACTATAATATTTTCTCACATGTGTGGCTAAGCAAGTTTGGTAAAATCTAGTGATGCTTCCAAGGCTGCTATCACAGCAACTTACTCTCTCCTACCTCCCCTTTATCCAGATGGAGCACGTCTGGGAAATTCCAATCACCTTAGACCCAAGACTTGCAGCTGTTAAGATGTAGCTTGCTCTCTCCATGATCAGATTGCTACACTCTGACTTTATAAACACGTGGCTGGTAGTATTCAATGCAGATGGTTTGGGACTGGTTGTGTTTTAGAAAAAAGTAAAATCAAAGCAAAGCATTTAATAATGGCACATGTAAATGGTTGTATAGGGGGTGGTGAAAAAATGTGATTCAGTCTTTAAACAGTACACGTCACATGTTGTTTGAATCATTCAATGCTATAAGAGTTTGGCCCAGCCTCAAATAAAAGATACTGAGTAAGATAAAGTTCATTCTGATTACTAAAACAAATCCTGTGTTCTTTTGACACACAACAATAAGTTGGAGCCATTATGTAGTTTTGAGCAGACTAAAAGATTCTTCTGTTGCAGTCCAGATATTTAACATTTTTCAGTATCTTTTTTTTTCCCCTCCCAGGGGTTAACTACTATATAGTATCACCACATGATTTATACTAGCCAGAGTAGATTAACAGCACACATTTTAAATGTAGCTCTTTTTCTCATGCACTTAAATCACAGTAATTTGGTAGAATTCCTATTTTCTCTCTTTCCCAATGGGTCTCTTAATGATTTGTTTCAATGTTTTATAGTAATCTTACAGATGGGTTTGGCTTCAGCATTCAATCAGTATTTTATACTTCACCCAGGAGCCTCAGAGATAAAAGGTTAGATTAGGTTTGCTACCAGCGAAGAAGATATAGATGAATGCCATTTTTAAAAGCTGGGGAATTGCTACTGTGTTCATGAATAATTTTCACTAAGAAATTAGTTAAGTAATGAAACTAGAAAGAAACTAGAGAAGAATGGCCATTTCAACAGTACAGTTATGAAGTACTTGATATGGGATCTATTTGCATTTATGTTTGACACTCCAGTTATATTAGCATAAAGATATGTATATTTACTGCTGGATATAAGGTGATATTTTCATGAAGATTGGATTTATAAGCAAAGTTACCCAGATGTACAAATAATTGCCTTTTTTTCTGGGTTTGTGTTTTTTTTGTTATCCCATCCTTCCTGGAAGTTGAGTTTTGAAATTGCCTTTTATTCTGGGTTTGTGTTTTTTTTGTTGTCCCATCCTTCCTGGAAGTTGAGTTTTGTTTCCTCTGCTGCTCTTTTCTGAACTATAACATAAATCTATTCTTCACTTACTGAATTCCTGTGTAGGCAATTAAACAGTAGCCCCTAAAGTGTAATTGATGAATTAGAGGTTGGACATTTCAATATTTTATTAGTTCCTGTCCTAAATGAACTGCACTTTCAGTTCCTTTGAATGCTTATAGAGCCTAACTCTCGCTTGAGGATTGAGATTTTGGCTTTGTTTCTGCTTATCTGAATTTTAAAGACATGAATGCTTCCAATTCTGGTTTTTCTGCAAAACTTTGTATGTTTTTTCCAGCTCTTCATTTGATTGCTTTTGGTTTTTGTTTCTTGCTCTCCAAGTGCAAGGTGTGGATTCTATATGACTAAAATAAATACAAGCCCCATAGTCAGTATGATGCAAATGATTTGCCTTATGTTTGAAGCCTACTTCTGCTGTCAGACACACAAGATCAACTTCTATTGTCCAAAGTAAGGATTTGCACATGTGTCTGAGAATGCAGTATAGCCCAGAAGCTCTTCAACATCTGTGAATAAGGATGCAATTAAACATTGGAACCAGTACAGGAGCTGTTTGCTCTACTCAGATGATCCCAGCTAACTTCTATGTAACACTCCAGCTCTCAGCATTTCAGAGCTTGTCTGTAATGTAACCATTTCTTTACTAGAATGACTAAATCAGATCAAAGATTTGTTTGGTTAATTGGTGCAACCACAGAGAGTAGATGTAGTTATTCCTTGTGAAGATTAAAGATAATATTGATATAGCTGCAGCCATAATGAAAGACTTGCAAAACATAGCTACAAAAATCTACCTCGGCTAATGAATGGGATGTTATCCTCTCATGTGTTATTCTTGTGAGATTTAACTATATTGGCTGCAAATTTTGTATTCATTATTTGGGTATAGTTATCTCTCTGGCTATGAGAGCTGCCATGTAGAAAGAACCAATTATAGAACTGAGTTGCTTGAATTCAAAGTCTAGTGCATAAGCATGTGCTGAAAGCAGAAGTTGTTAGAATGGTGGATTTTAGCAGAGGGGCAAGAAAAGCAGATGAAGTGCCCTTCAATTGCATCTGCATCAATTCTCAGAACTTAATCTATGACTTACACCTACAGAGTTGCTAGAATTTTTTTATTCAAAAGAATGAGAATTGACTCCGGATTTTATCCCACAGAATTTCCCAGAAGAATCATCTGTAGAAATAATTGGAGTATCCAATTTATTATGAGCAAAAATTAAGGAAGCTCGGTGAAGCCTGTGCTACAAGGAACTTTACAGTGCTACCAATATCTCAAAATCTTTTTGTGATTATGATGCTGTACTCAATATTTTATAAAGTTTACTGTTCTTCTGGAAGATTTCATCATGCCTATTTTGGTTTCCAAAAGCAACTGTGTGATTCACATGAGATTTTTTAATTTAGAGAGGGAAAATGTCAGGATGGGAATAACCTTCTTAATGCTCAGAGAGCAAGTTTTTCCCTTGGTCTCCCTGTAATCTGCAGAATGTGATTTAAAGTCCCTGCACCACTGGCCTTGGTGATGAATTGCTTGTCTCAAACACTGACAGGTTTGGTTTATGGTATAGCTGGTCCTGCCCTGAGGGAAGAGAATCAGCTATCTATACTGCCTTACAGGTACATTTTGTAGCCTTCTGTGATGCTGTCATCGAAAAGCCACAAAAGTAATTTGGGGATTTTTCACAGCATCCCACTGTCTCCTGTCATACTTCGTAGAAAGACTTGTGGTTTCCCCTCCCACTGATCTGCATCATATAAGATAAAAGACCAGATTTCACATTATCCTGATGCTCTTTCAGATTTATATTTTTTTCCAAATATTGTCCTCTAATTTTTCTTAACCTGTTAGGTTCTTTATTTCCTAAATGCTTTCTTCTTCCACTGAGCCAGGGTTGTGTGGTTTCACTAGTAGGCTCTCTGATTTTGAATGTTCAGCAGAGGGCAGAGTTTCCCACATTATAAACACCTCGGTGTCAAATCAATTTGTCACTAGAATGTTTATTTTAAATGTGCAATTTACAGCGTAACAGTGAGTACCCCACACATTATCATTATTAGTATGTTACTTTTTCCCCCATGAACTTGTAGATAAAATGAAGTATCAGCAAATGTTAACACCATACTTTCCAAGACTTGCATCTTATCTTGTTTAAAGTGAAATGGGTAAACATTTTGTTGATAAGATTAGAGTAAATATAACTTCCAGTACAGCTGAAAGAGCCTGTTTGGGACATTTAACATAAACTCCAAGATCCAAGGTCTCGTGTATTTTCCACATGGAGAGAAGAAGGTACAACTGCGAGTTTGACTTCTCAGTGTGTCCCTCATGGCAAGAGATCATGCAAATAATTATATGGTGTAGATTTTTAGTTCACAGGGAACATTTATCCAGCAGGAAGGTGTACTTTGTTTGAATTAAGCTACCTACTGTTAAGTGTATTGAATACAATCAGCATGCATCCACAAAGTTTTTAAATCTTCTGGTGCAAAATCATTGTGCAAATAAAATAGGATGTGGTAAATATTTCACTTTTTTTATACCAGTATGAAGAGGGTAAGAAACGAAGAAAGCCTAACTACAGTAGTGTGGATCTGTCTGAGGTCGAGTGGGAAGACAGAGATGATGTGGTAAGTGATGTGTTTTAAAACCCTGTCAGAAGGCATTGTTGCATCCCACTACTGTACCTGGAAACTGCTTAAGTAGTCATTAGAGAGGCCACCTGACAGCTCTCAGGAAGGGAAGGACAATAGACCCTTGTACTTCAGTCAGAATTTTATAGCTGTTTTGTATTGTTTCTTCCTTACATATGCCTATACCACAAACACAGACTCTTTGTATCTTTGGTAAATCTCATCACCCTTGCATTCTCCATGCATCCCATTGTGTATTTTTGCTGGATAGGAAATATAGCACTAGAGACAGGAATAGAATGTCTCCTTAGGGCTGGCCAAGACAACTGCTAAAACTCAGAAATGAAAGAATGAGTTTAACTTCTTTCCATGAGATCCCTCTTTCCTTAATGGAAGTAATGAGAGCTGTTTTACTCAATGCACAGAACCAAAAATCTTCAGATGAATAAACAAAATTGGATTCTTTGACCTCTGTGTAGAGTACTGTTTCACTCCAGACTCCTAATTTCTGACACATGGGTAGCTGCAGAAGCCTGTGTTCTGTGTCTATCAGCTGTTATGTACACAATGCTTTCCATTAACCTCCTTTTTCAGCGCTCCATTTACTCTCTAGTTCAATCTTCATCTTATTCTTTCTTACCTTTCAGGCTTAGCCTTTTCTGCAGTACTGTATCAAAAGCTTTCCTTATGGCCATGGCTTAACCTTTGCCTGGTCTTTCTGTCACTTCCTCAATAAATCTGATTTGTTAGGCATGATTCGTTTTGTGTGAATCTGTGCTGACTGTCCTTAATTAAATCGTAACTTTCCAGGTGTTCCCCTTTCTGTCCTGTAATTTAGTTTTTCCCATAAGTTCCCTACTGCCAAAGTCACGACTGCATGTCTGTATTTTTCATAGATGTCTCCTCAATCCCTTCTCAAATATCAGTACTGTGTTAGCTTCTCTCAAGTCCCTCATACCTCTACTTTTCCAGAGAGGTTTTGAAAATATCCACTGAAGGTTCCCATATTTACTTTGTCATGTTCTTCCGAAATCTGGGATGGATCACGTACAACAGCCCCTGGAGTCTTGTCAGTCTTCAGATGTACTAATTTCTTGATCCCTGTTCTGACATAAGTCTGTATTTTCTTTCTCCCTTACAAAATATATATCTTGCATTCCTCCCTCTCTCCACCCCTTTGTGAATAGTGAAACAGTTCATCTATGTTTTAAGCAACGTCTGTTTCATCAGGTGATAGATTGTCCTCAGCCTCTCCTTGGAGGCCATCTTACTTCCTTAGTTAAAGTTTTGTATTGGAGTGCACACACAAACTTTTTTTAATGTTTGTATAGCTTTGTGAAGTTTTCTATGCACACACTATTTAAGGTTTCCTCATTAGATTTTCATATACTGTAGCAGCCTTCTGCAATCTTGGCAGTCTCATTGGCTTCATGTTTTATACCTAGCTTTCTCTCTTATCTTTGATCACCTATTACTCAACCAGTTTTTCTGCTAATGACCTTTTAAATTTTCCACTGTCCTTTCAAATATTGTTGCTGTAGTTACATGTAGTTTTTGAACCTTCGTGATATTTTCTTATTGCTGTTTTTCTTTGGCTTGTTCTCTTCCCCCCTCCCATTTCTTCCTATACTTCCTCTGCTTAACTTTTAGTTTTAATCCCTCTGTTTTAATCATATCTTAGTAGAAATTCAGTGGTTCGGTTAATGTAACGTTGAACTCTTTCAATGCCCTTGAAAATAAAGGTTTATTGATGATTGAGATTCTATCTGAATACACATCAAAGTCCAGATTCTGCTCTAAGTATTTCCTTTATTTGAGACTCCTAAACTGTGTCACTATTTCTGAAAATTTCTAAGGAAAATTGAGTTTTGTCAAAACTTTTTACAGTTTTGAGGCTGCAAAAATTGTTTTCACATTTTGATGAATACGTTTTATCTGACTCTGCCTTTCACCTAAAAAATTGTTTCTTAAAAATAAATTTTTAGTTGTAATATAGAAACAAACTACATGTGACTCTGTTTCCCTCAAGGCTTTGGATTTGATGCTCTTGGTTTTTTCCAAGCTTGGGTAGTAAAGCATTGTTTATTCAACTGTAGAGGGAAAGCAGCTATTCATATAGCTGCTTTTAATAAGATAGACTACTTCTGGTATATTTTTCTCCCATGAAACACTTATGTGGAAGCTGATTAAGACATTTTGTTACTTTTTACCACATTAATTTAATGGTTACATAGTTTTCCAAGAATATAGAATGATCTCATACTACAGCAGTGAAACTGAGTTGTTAGCAATTGATTGGAAGATATTTAGTTGAATGAGCAATAATGCTTATTACTCTGAAGAGGTGAAGAACTAGGCTTTCTCTAGTGATCCAATTAGGAAAAGGTAAGTAAAACAAGGTTAGAAGTTTTTTCATCATGAAATAGTGTTTCCATAAATATATCAGCTCATTTTCCAGGCTAACAATACCTGCTATCTTGCTGTTAATGCATTTTATTAAAAACAGAATTTTTAGCATCAGCTTGTTAAGCTGACAGTGTCTTCCATCAAGGTTTACAAATATGCAGTACCAAAGATGAGAAGTTTCAATTTGAATAGAAAGGTTTTTCTCATTAGCTCACTGAAAATTCTTTTATTACAATTTCTAGCTGAATGAAATATTTTTTTTCCAAATAAAAAAGACCATGAATGAATATTTTGGGGCTTTAAGCCAACTGAGGCAGTACTTATTTTATGCATTTAAGAAGGGAGATGAAACTGCAGAAGAGCTGAAAAACCAGATTACAAGCCCAAGAAATGCAATCACAGCAAGCAAAAACACCCAAAAAAACCCCTCTAAATCCCACATGCAGACTTGATCTTAAACACTACCGAGAGTTTGGAGATCCTTTTAGTAATCTATGACTTGCCTGAGGCTTTTGGGAGGAATGGGTCTTAGACAACTACAGGCACCAAAAGGAGAAAAATGAAAACCATGTTAAAGATAAATGGAACTGTTCTGTAAATGTTAGAAAGTAGATGGTTAATTAAGACCAGCTCTCCAAGTCCAAAACCACAAGACTTAAAATAGGAAACTATTTCCAGAATTGCCTATTATGTATTGTTAAAAAAAATCTACAGTAAAATATATGCTTTATTTTATATATGCCTCCAGCTAAAAATTATTCTTTTACACTCACTGACAGAAGAGTAAGACTGTTAATTCGAATCTAGATGCCCTAGAATTAAATTTAAAGAGCTGCAAAGTTTGCAGTTTTTGATAGGTCAGTCAGGCTGAACTTGTTCATGAGAATAAAACCAGATATTTCACTGGCAAGTTTGGTCATTCTCTTTTCACTCCATACTATGTCAGAAAGCCTGCAGAGTGCATTGATATATCTATCTTTGCAATTTTTCATTAAAAGCTGACTGAATTGCCCAATCTGGCATGAGGTTATGTAGAACATGAGATTTTTATTTAGCAAGAACCTGATATCCAAAATTGCATTCAGATAGATAAGCAATAGAAGAGACTTAAAAATACTCAGTCAATATTTTTCTGCATTTTGAATATTGAATTGATTAGTGATAGTGGAATTATCATATTGTAATTAAAATTACAGCTGCAAAAGAATTATAGGTGCTTCTTACCACAACAAGCAAAATAACTTGTTTCTTCCATTAGTAAGTCTAAGGGCATTCAAATAAAATATTTCCATATATGGATGGTGTAACTCTCAAACAATAACTTTCTTATGTCATTCCTAAAGTCCTGAACTGATAAACAGACAAATTGAAAACCCTAAGGCTGAGCATTCATCAAAAAACTTGTCTTGTCATTCTTCAGTTTCAGCCCTGACACCCTGTCCTCAGACCAGCTCTGCCAGGTTAGCTTGTCCTCATCATTAGAGACACTGCCTGGCATTTTGACTTGTAGACCTGGGTGATGATTGTTGGGGTTTTTTACTCTTCTTTTCACCATCATGGGGCATGTGTCCTCTGGGAGGAAGGCTTTTCTTTCCTAGGGAGCAACTGGATGTGCTGAGTCTTTAGAGGTGATGGCCAAGGGACTTTGCAGCACAGATTTGGGAACTTGCAGCTCATGTAGATGCCAGAAAAAGGTTACAGTAAAACAGTGTCTGTGGTAATGTAAAAGGTAACCGATTTAACTTCCAGGGCAGCAGGTAAATCATTGTGTATAAAACCTTTTCCATTTATTTTCTGTTTTCCCTAGCTGCTCTGAGTTTTTGGTTTATATATTAATGAAATTTGTTTTTAAAGGGATATAAAATGCCTTTTGGACAACTTTGAGAGGTTCAGGCCAATTCTTAAAGCTGTGACTGACCTAGGGCTTCCATTACATAGCTAAAATTTATTACCTTGCAAGGGACTCCTGGACACCAGTGGGCAACCAGAGGGAATCCCAGAGCACTGCAGCTGTGTGTTCCCATTGAAACAGGTTACTGATCCAATGGGCTGTCCTGCTGGTTTTCATGGGCTAGTTCTAATTTCTGATTCAGTTAGGTGCTAGTTTAGGATGCAGCCCAATATAGATTCTCAAGCAGAATAATTAGTGTAGGGCGAGTGGGGATTCTCTTTTTTTGCTTTATTATCTGTGTAGTTGTTGATGTATTTAAACACTGAGCCCTGATGTTACTTGTTAGCTAAATCTAACTGGGAACCTAGTCCTTACCTTTCCATGCAGTAATTGCAGAACAGTCATCAGTTACACTGTTCATCCCACATAAGATCCAGATTACTCCACAAAGCTATTTTACTATGAAGGATGCTGAGAGCTCCTACCTTAGGTACCCCAGCAACATGCCTAAAATGGTATGGCAGGATTCTTGGCCTATACAGTCAATAATAAAATCTATAAGGGGGTTCTTCAGTGTGTAGTAGATTTACTGATAATGAAGAAATGAAGAAAATTGAGTACACCTTAGGCCAAATGAAGGTGTTGGTGAGCTCAGCGTTAAAAGAATTACACAAAATGCAAATAAAGGAATTGACACACATTTCCTTTGTTTCAGCTCCGAAATGCAATGGTGAATCGGAAAACTGGTAAATTCTCTATGGAAGTGAAGAAGACAGTGGACAAAGGGGTACAATGTCTAAAATATTATTCCATTTCCACTACAGTGTTTTATTTTTCGCTCACTGAATGTAAACATTGTTTGTAATTTTATCAGTGATTAACCACTCGATCTTTTATACATTTCTTATAGCAAACTAACTTCTTCCCCCCTACCTTTCTGACTTTCTTGTTCTGAATTTAGAAGCGGGTATTGGTGATGACAAATGACTACTATTATACAGACATCAAGGGGACTCCATTCAGGTAGAGCCGACCATAATAAATGGACGTTTCATCTGACTCATTGGATTTGTGCTTATACAGAGCTTGTGAACTCATTAAAAGCTCATCAGCAAAAGCTGACAATGAAATATCCCTGGACAATGCTGAAAATAGCAAGGAAAAGGAGCCTACCAGTGTTCCTTTCAGCTTTTCCAGGGATGGAAAGTTTGTGCAAGCTCACACAGGCAAACTCACAGTGTTTGTCATGGCTTACATTTCATTGAAAAAATATTCAGTTGAGGTTTACATTGAACGAAAGGCTTTCGCAAGTACTTGGAGAGCTATAAATACTATAATCCATTTAAGTAACTACATATTGAGCCCCATTTTGATTTTTTTTTTCCACAACAAGAATGTAATGTAAAATGAGATAGTATTTCACTTCCAATTTGAGGTCTGGATGGTTTTTTTCTCTGAACTACCTTCAGTGTATTTCTATGACTAAAACTGAATAAGTTGGTAATTTTGGTGAGCATTTTAGGAGAAAAAAAATGTAAAAGAAAGACAGGAAGTCACTTAAAAATGCTCATATTTGTATTAGAAAGAATTGATTATTAAAAGAATACTACCTATACCTTACACTTAAAGCAGGAGGACAGCAGTGCATACTCAACTGAAATTTTCTTCAATGGAACTGTTTCACATAACCTGAGCTACATTACCACAAAGAGAAAATATTAACACATTTCTCTGACTTCTAATGCATGTACTTATTCATGTTAAAATCCACACACAGGTGGTAGTAGTGGGATTTTTGTTTTGTTTTTATTTTGTGGTGGGGTTTGTTTGGTTGGTTTTTTGTTTTGTTTTTTTTTTTTTTTTGTGTGTAGTTTTGTTTGTTGTGGTTTTTTATTTGCATGTTTCTGTGGCACTGCCATTCTTGGCCTATTCAGAAAACAGATATGGGGCTACATATCTGCATGCAGTAGGAGTTATGATGCTGAGGACAGAAAATATAGTTGGAAAGCTGTCCTGGTTGTTTCAATGTGTTATGTATCTACTTTTGATGGGTTGTAGTATAGATTTGGGAAGACACCATATATTAAAACATACACTCTAGTGTCAAAGATGTTTAGTGTTCATCCCTTTCCCATATTGAGCTGTTGATTGCAGCCTGTGTACTCTTGGATTTGGTGACTCCACATATACTTCAAATATCAGCCAATACATTTTCAGTCTTACTGATTACTGGCAGGTTCCTAGCCTGAGATAATCCCCTTGAATGAATGAATACCAGAAGCTATTCTGTGGATGTGTTCAGTAGAAAGAGGCATGGAATTCCTCAGCCAGTTCCTTAAACTTGGGTAGTTTAAATGGTAGACTGAAATCCAAATGAAAACAAGGTATGTAACTGTAGAGAATTTATGAAGCTGAATCAATACAGAAGATATATATAAGCTAAAAATCTGAATCACAGAAAGATTAGTCTAAGAGGAGTCATGATGCTGTTGTCACATTGGAAATTGTTTTCCTCTCAGTAGCTCTACCAATTCCCACACTTCTGCAGTTTCTCAACAGCTTAGTCTGATTTACAAAAATTGTCTCCATTGTAAGGCCATGGACATTTTCAAGGCTCAGCTGAAGAAATCTCATGCTGGGTGAACAGCAGTGAGCTTAGAGGGGTCATTTATTAGTTTGCCAGAGAATAATGGTTTACTGCACCTCTAAGCACACATAAATACAGCCAATTGTTGCAGGCACATCAGAACTGAAACAGCATTGAAGCAATAGCATTGAACAATAAATATGATCAGTGAGGGTTTGGAAACAAGCAGTTTTTCAAGTTAATCATAGTACACTAACTGGAAATGTTAGAAATGAAAATAGCTCTGAATGTCTGCTATTGTTTGTCTCACAGATTTCAAGGTCTGCTTTATTTCTTTGCACAGTTTAGGTGTGGCTCTCTCTAGAGGACATGGAAAATATTTCTTCAGAGGGAATGTAACTGTAGAAGAAGGTAAGATACCTACCTTCTCATGTTGCTTACACAGTAGTTTTATTGTCAGTTTGGTAGTCCTAAAGCTTGTATGTTTGTCTACAGATTCCATAAGGGAATTAGATTAATTTTTTTTCTTCTTTTCTTCTGCATTAACGATCATTTATTTCACAGGACTTTTGCCCTCATTTATATTAAGCACAGTCAGACTATGAATATTCCTAAGATGGAATCATCTTCTGTCCTCCTCAGTGTTTCAGAGAATCACTCAGGGCCCTATGTTATTTATTTGTGGTGTTTTCTGAGTGAAGTAACCACTAAGAGCACTGTAATGGCTATGGTGTTTTTGTTCACATACTATGCGTTGCGAAATCTTTCAGAGCTATAACTGCTTTGGGTGTTATCTACAGCGATTTACTCATTTATAATAGTAGAGGTAACCAGGGAAAGAACTGTTCTTTCATTATGGTTTTGCTTTTTGGTAAGTCCCCAATTAAATGAGTGAAGGAGTCAACTGTGTGTAGTGATGAAGTTGTTTGACAACAAGGTTTCTGAAGATGAAGGAAGAGTGGAAGCATTGCAGAAGATTGAAAAGAGGGTTCAAAAGTTTTAGCGGTTGCTGAGCAAAACATTTCTAATTCTTCATCTTGTTTTGTCAGTAGTATTAAAGAAGATAGCTAATTTCATCAGGTCTGTGTTCCTCAGCAGTATTTTGGGACATGAATATGTTCCTGCACCCAGGAGAGATATAATAAGAAATGCTTTGAAGTTTGACTCACTTGCACTGCAAATACAAGTCTAGGTAGAAAGAGAGCACAGCAGGAGACTTGGAGCTGCTTACTCTCCAAACTCTCCAGCATTCCTCTCACCTGTGTTCTTTAATCCAGCCACACATCACAGCCAGTCTGTCTGATACTTCCTCCCAGATGCAACACCAGAAATATTAACATCAGCATAACTAGCAGTTCCTTCTCTCCCACTCTTACATTCACTGGTTCTCCATCACTGGCTCCTCACCGTCCTCCCCAAGGACTTAGAGTTCTAGTTTTGGCTGCCCTGCTTTCCTTAATCACTGTTGCTCTGTCATTGTTTATTATGTGCTCTGGGGGGTTAAACCCAGACCATGCCTTCTGAACCCTGTTTGATTGTTGTGTATTGATAAGTGTTTTAAGAGTTTTTAAAATTGCCAGAGTACATTTTTATTGTGCTATATAACTAATGATATAGTTCTTATTTACAAGCATTTGTGTGAGCTGTTAGTACAAAAAGACTATTCTGAACAGTCCCATAAATTGCTGTTTGTGTTCATGGGCTGTGTGCTTAGGTTTAGAGGGAATCATTCTTTTCAATGATTTTTTTAAATAGAAGGAGAACAACTCACATGAAATGAGAAGTATGTATTTTAGCATAAAGAACTTTACTGGCCAAAGAGAACAAGGGAGTATGAACAAGAGCCTGTTACCATTTTGTCTTTGCTCAAGTTTTCTTCTAAGCTTTAAATATATTATGTGAGTAATTTGTACAAGTTAAATATATCAGCAAAAAAAACCCCTTTTCCTACCTTTTCAGTTTTAGATCTGATTTAGCTTGCTTTTGCCAGTTTGTTAGACCCTAAAGTGTATTTGAACATAGTTTACTGTGATTTATTATATTGTGGTAATAATGCTCTTTCCAAGAAGGGTTTATGTTATGGAGTGTATGCAAATAACCATCTGTTACCCAGACTGCTCCCTAAATAACCCATTATTATTGCTGTTACAGGTTTACATGATTTAGAACACCCTGATGTATCTTTAGCAGATGAATGGTAAGCCTTAAATAAAGCATGAAATTGGTGTCTGTTACCCTTCTTGGTTTCATATTGTTTGTGCTTGCAGAGCCCAATTCTTTATGTTCAAAGACAAAGAGAGATCATGCTTATACATATTAAGATTTTAATGTTTTGACGACGTGTTCACAGGTCCTACTGCAACACTGACTTACATCCTCAACACCGTCAAATGACTCAGTTAGAAGCAATTAAACGCTACCTCACAGGAAAAGAGCCTTTGCTCCAATGCAAGTATTTTCTTAAACATGCATGTAGTAGGTTTTGCCCCAGCTAAAAAGCCTTTGTGAACCTTCTAGAAAATGCAAAGCTGCTTAGTTTAACCTGTGATAATTTGAGATCAGATTGCTTGTTTGACATTACTTTGGAGGGTCATTTGGTTTGAACTTTTACCAGGGTATCAATAAAGATATTGATGATACAAATTTCTGACTTTTATGGTAAACAATATGCCTGAACCAAACATTCTAGTTTCTGTTCAGATGGTGTAGGTATACTATGCAATACTATTGCTCCATCTGGTTTTATAAGCTAAGCAGGATTGGCCTGAATTGATCCTTGGATCATGCCTCTAAAGAGTATAACAGATATTTCATGAGTATTTTAGGGATGTGTATGCAATTAGCATTTCTGAACTGCAAATCAGACTAAAAAATTCAGATGGATAAGTGCATATTCTATTTGCAGAAATGTAGAGCTTTAGTGACTGTTAGTAGACCTACTTGTGTTGACCTTATGTCATGTGCAAATGTGAGCATTAGATAATATGTACATAATTCTCTGGTTTTTAATCTAAAATTGTTGTTAAAGCAATGAAATTATATATGAAAAACTGCATTGCATTAAAATACCATGTAATATTAGCTAACAAATGCTTCATAGTGCAAAAAGTTTTAAAGCACATCACAGATAAAATATAGTACTTGTTGTTTAGTAATCTAAAATAATTTCTCTCTATATGCACATACATGTACTGATTTTAATATATTGTAATAGGTGATAAAGAATTGATCCAGGAAGTTCTGTTTGATGCAGTCGTGAGTGCACCAATTGAAGCTTATTGGACCAGTCTAGCTTTGAATAAATCAGAGTAAGCAAGCTTTGTGTCAATCATTATGTATCAGTCATGGTGTATTTTTAATAGTTATGTTAGTGAACTGGTGGAATACCTACCAAATCCCGATGTGCATGAAAATATTATGTTTTATCCTATGAACCACCAATTTTGAGTTCAATCTTAAGTGTCTATGTTGCAGCATACATCATCATGATTAGTTGTAAGGTTAGCCAATTTCCACAATAAAATTAATGCAATTATATGCTAACTGCAGCTTACAATTCTGAGTGTTTTTAACAAGTTACATACAGAAAAAAATCTTGCACTGGTAAATAGTTTCTTTAATCATTTTGTTTGGTTGGTTTGGTTGTTTTCCAGAACTAACTGAGATTTATGTTCCTGTTAAGGATAATCAGGAGATCATCTGGTTCTTTTCTGAGTTTATATCTTTTACTTAATTCATTTATGTTATAGTTATGTCCTAAGGTGTTAAGTAGCAAGTTGTTATATATATTAGAGAAAACAGGCATTGTCCTGATTAGATTTTGGTAAATTTCATCCAGTTTTTTAAAGTTGAATGAAAAAAATGTGTTGTTGTACAGCACATACTCATACTGAGTGAGTAAAATTAATATGATAAGATCTGATTCATGAAACTAAGAATTATCCAGTCTTCTCTTAGAAGACAAAGATAAGAAATTCTTGAATGCTAATATACTGTAGACACAGATGAATTTTGAGAGAGGTGTAAGATTTCTTTGAATTCTCCTACAAAATGAAATTACAGATCCAGCAAGCATGAGGAAGACAGCTGTGGAATGATGCTAGTGGGAGACTTTTGATCCCTTTTCATATTCTGACTTACACTAATGAGACAAGAAACTTATTGAAGAATGAAGTATGAAACAGCAAGATGGCTGTGGTCCCTGTTTTTGTGGTAATGTGGCTGAAGCTCTTGTAGCCATACAAGAACTCATTTTAGATTAGCTTGGTTCTGATAACAATGCAGTAACAGAGTTCAGCCTGAGCTACCTGCCACAGTTTTTTCCAAGTTCTAGAGGCTAAAGCCTAATGTGATGGCAGCTATCTTTGACTCTCAGCTACCTGTTTTAAATCCAGCTTAGTTTTTGTCTGCTTGAGCAACAGTCAGACTTATGACTTGAAGCATAGATGTACCGCAGAAGTGTTGAATGGACTGGGAGCAAGACCTGAAATTCCTGCCCATCTCAGAATCACTGGGTACCACACCTTTTTATTCTGTGTCCTCCATATAATCTCTCCCTACAAATCCTACAAAATTTGCTGTCTTTGCCTTTTTAATGATTCTTGGTTAATAGCATTTCTGCATAATACGTTATCCAAAATCCACATGACTGTAACTTAAAAAACAGAATTTAAAGATAAATCAATAAATAAAGGAACTATGCTTAAAATAATCTTTCTCTAAAATGTGTACACTTGTACTTTCCGTGACCAGTAATATAGATTTATCTGTTTACTGTCTGGAAGCATTATCTTTGCTTGTGTTCTGCTTTATTTCAGAAACTCTGACAAGGGAGTGGAAGTTGCCTTCCTTGGAACTCGGACTGGACTATCTCGCATCAACCTGTTTGTGGGGCCGGAACAGCTTACTAATCAGTAAGTAACAAACCTGTGCCTGACAGCCATGTAAGAAAATAACAAGTTAGTTCACATAGAACAAGTTAGAAAGATTTCATAGGGTCCCTTAGATTCTTTCTTCAACTGGAACTTTTGGAACAATGAGCTACTTTGTACCATGTGATTGCTTCCCTGCACACATAGTTCCACCCTCACACTTCTATTTTTGAGAGCAGATTTATGAATATGCAACACTGCAGATGACAGGGTTTTTTTACTATCCTACCTGAAGACAAATATCTGTAGACTTTTTCAGGGATTTTGCATCATTGTTGTGGAAAATATTTTTGGTGTTGAAATAAAACCAAGTGACAGAAATGGACTGGGTGAAAGAGTAATCCGGAAATCTCATCATATAAGAATTTCCTATTTTGCTTGGAGAAGATGTAATCTAGTGGAGATATTATGCATGCAAAAGAAAATCTGCACTTTGTGTTTATTATAAACTAAGCTTTTTGAATACAAAATTATACAGTGCTTATCTGACCACAAATATTGTTGTAGTGCAAGTAGCCTGACAGGTGAGATCGAGAGCACTGCAATTTGTTACTGTCAGACAGCAAACAAGAACATTAGCATGGACACTGTACTTGCTCTTCTCACTTGACACAAATTTTCCTGTCAACATTCCCTGAAATTATTGAGGAATAAAGTATGTAGTTGTCCAGTAGCACCCCTTACATCTTATTTGAAAAGCTGGCTGTAAAATTACTTTTTTTTTCAATACTTAAGAGTGAATGCCAGTGGCAACAGACTACCAAATCTCCAGTGCTTTTTCCATCTTGTATAGTTCATAGTTCTTACATTGTGTTGAAATTTAAAGGCTTTCTAGGCTAAGCATATGTTTGTACACGTCAGAAAAAAGTTTTTATTTTTCTTAGATACTTAGTGTGTTTTAGTACTTTTTCCATCTTTCACAACAAAAGTGATTGTAAGTGTGTCACAAATAATTTATTAGGGTCTAAATTTAACCCTTTTATTGAACAAATGGTATTAGAAAAGTTGTCCAAACCCATTTACTTTCCCAAAAGATTGAATTTTGCTTTTTCTTGTCTTTCAAAGCTAGAAACTATTGTGTGCTGTGCAACAAACAAGTGTTTTCTTCCCCTCTGTTTTCTCAAGAGACTTCCTGACAGCTGAAGATAAGGAGAACATTTTTAATGCTGATCATTTTCCACTCTGGTACAGAAGAGCTGCTGAGCAAATACCTGGGAGCTTTGTCTATTCCATCCCATTCAGCACAGGTCTATAATTTTGTCATTCTCTAAATTCTGAGCCATACATGATGCTGGAAGGATTCCAGGAATGTCAGTACTGAGTGGGGTCTGTAGGTAATCTCAAATGTTAATCTGCAGTATGCATCAAAATTTGTAGCTACTTTACTGGTCCTTTGACCAAGTATCCCTTTTCACCAAGTGAAACTCTAAGATATGGTATAACATTTTTAATTTAATATTTGCACAGATTGAATGTACAGCCTAGTATTGTAAGCAAGACAAATCCAACAAAGCAAATGTCCACATTAATGAGAAGCCCTACCAGCTGTCACCTTTGTTGATGCCTTTAGCATAGGAGGCAAATCCTGGTGACGCATTTCAGTGGTTTAATCTTGGTTTTGGGATGGTGGGGAATTTAAAATGGCAGTGCCTGTATGTTCTGTGCTTGCATACAGAACATGATGGTCACTGTTTTATTTTCTGAGCATTAAATCTATGTAGACTGTTATTTCAAACAAGGGAGGGAAATTTCCTCATTCTGCAATTTATTGTTTCAACCCTTTTTCTTTTTTCTTTAATACACCCTGCAGAAACCTCAAACAAGAGCAATGTAGTGACAGCCAGTACTGCTATTCAGCTTCTGGATGATAGGAAATCTCCAGTAGTTGCAGGTACAATTGTTGTAGTTTATTTGTTTTGTTAAATTTTTACATCAGTTTATGAGTTGTTAACTTTCTCTTTTGGGCTAGCAGGTATTTAATGCAGAAATATGATCTTTTAAGAAGAGAGAAAGAGGGAAGGATGCAGTTGCACCTATACTATATAATTGAATGACTTAGCATAGAGAATGCTCAATGCTTCCTCTCCCTAAGAACTTGATCATTTATTAATTGACTATCCAACCCCTCTGTGAGCTATTGGGTTTGACTTAATGGAAATATCATTATCAGTGAATCATTTTTAGTAGACACAATTCTATATCATCATAAATCAGAATACATTATGATAAGACAAAGGAAATATAAGAAAGGACTATCTGATGTGTAAAGCTTCTAGCAGTCTTCAAGTCTGAAAATCCTGTGCTATAACAAATAATATGATGTGGTCATTTTGTCTAGATTATCAGAGATGTGACTTGATCAGAACATAGAAATTGAATAACAAAGCTCTACTGTCTATCAGCCAAGGGTATAACTGTACCTATAGACTAAAAAGAGAAGTTTGATGACTACAGAATAGAGACAAAGCATACAGATTTTAAAATGAGAGTAATTAATTTTGAAATTGTTTCATATTCCTCACTCAACTTCAGATACCCTTCTGACCATTTTTTCTAGTTCACAGTGGTTACTGACTTTGAAGAAGGAAATAATTTAGATAAGTTTTATGATTTGTTATGCCAGAAACCAAGCTCTCTTATCTCAGGAAAAATTAGATACCTACCACACAGAGCAAGAACCACCTTATTTTTCTCATATTTAAAATATTAAAAATGCAGTGAGTACAATTCTGAAAGAACAACAATTCCCAGGTAGATGGGAAATCTCAAATCTGTTTCCTCAAACAACGAATATCTCCACTGATAAGAAAAGATTTTAAGAGGTCAATAGGAAAGCAAACTTCTGACTCCAATCTGTGTGAATACATTCCACTACTATAACATGAAATCCTAATTTTTACTTCATAATCCTGTTAAAGCATAAAACTGCATTTATAAACTAATATTAGTGTAGATACCTGCAACTTGCTGAAGATGTTATTAAGAGTTTTCATTGTACAATGAAGAAGCTTGACATGTTATTTCTAGAATGCTCCATCATCAGGTCTAAAGAGATATTTCTCCCCCTCTACTCTACTCTCATGAGACCCCACTGGAATACTGAATACAGTTCTGGTGCTCTCAACGTAAAAATGACATGGAACTCTTGGAGGAAGTCCAGAGGAGGCCACAAAGTTGATAAGAGGACTGGAGCATCTCCCCTGTGAGGACAGGCTGAGGAAGTTGAGGCTGTTCAGCCTGGAGAAGAGAAGGTTGTGTGGAGACCTCAGAGCAACTTTTCAATACCTGAAGGGCCTAGAAAGGAGCCAGAGAGGGACTCTTTATTAGGAACTGCAGTGATAGGATAAGGGGTAGTGGGTTCAAATTGAAGGAGGTGAAGTTTAGGTTCGATATTAGGAAAAGGTTTTATACTGTAAGGGTGGGTGGTGAGACATTGGAACAAGTTGCTCAGGGACGTGGTGGCTGCCCCAACCTTGCAGTGTTCTAAGCCAGGCTGGATGAAGCCTTAAGCAGGCTGGTCTGGTGGGAGGTGACCCTGCCCAGGGCAGGGGATTGGGACTAGGTGATCTATAAGGTCCATTCCAACTCCTAAAATTCTATGATTCTGTGATTCTGTGATTGTGGCACGAAAAATAATAGAACTCTACTTATGTTCTGAAGCACATAAGTGGTTTTTTACTTAGATATTTACTTAGATATTCTGTTTCCAGTATGAAACATTTTAAAGAATTTTCTTTGAATAATTTTTACTCTCCCTCTTGTATGGTTGCACGCTTTCAGGTAGTTTTCTTTTCAGAGGGAGGCCTCATTGGATCTGTACAAATCTTTTCTCTGTGAAAGTATAACTCAGCCAGCTAAAGCCATTCAGAGACAAACAAGTATATGTGTTATTCTTGTCCTCTTTAAGACGGAGATCATAAATGCGACTTGTCAGTCCTACTTTTTCTTTCAGAAAGCTTTCAAGAAACTATCCAGTATCTAGTTCAATTTTTAGGTTTGGTTATAGGGTTGACAATATTCTGTTTTAAGCAAAATGGATTTGGAGGCAGAAACTGGAGCAGTGGTAAACAGGAGAAGTTTGAAGTTTTTATTAGCCAGACTTGGGAGACTAAAGTAAGATTATAGGTAACATTTTCAAATACCTCCACTGGAGTTCAAATTTGGCCAAAACATCTCAATTTAATTTGTGTGAAGTAAGTATTCCTTATCCCCATTTCGTCTGAGTAGATTACAGAAAGGAGCAGGATGGGATACACATTTCATGTTAAATCACACTGTTCCCTAGAGGGATTTGTCTGAAAATAAAGCTGTGCCAGAATGTTGTTTATTACAGATCACTACAAGAGTTTAAAACTGGCAGAGAGAAACTAGAACATTGTTATAAAATGGAAACCTGAGTTAGACCTGCCCACGAGGGGGAAAAAGGAAAAAAAACACAAGTCTTACCAGAAAATCTGTAGTCTCTTCTATTTTTTTTATTCTGTTTGTGGCTTGGGGTTTTTTGTTCTGTTTTATGTTTGGTTTTGTAGGCTTTGTTTGGGTTTTTTTTAGTTTGTTTTATTTTTGTAGAAATCCATCAATTATAACAGAATTCATATGCAAATCTACACTAAAGCTGATTGCAAATAGGGAAGACTCAGTTGTGTAATATAGGCAGAAAATCCTAAAATCAGTGAGTCTGCAGACTGTGACTACAGAGAAATTGAGTGTTGCTGCTGTTTCACCATCTGTACCTACTAGCATCAGTTCCCTGTCCAAATGTGTTTGCTTATTGGCAAAAAAAACATGTAATTTGTTTTTAAAATCCCTCCTGCCTCTTGCAATAGAGATTGTGATTTTTATTTTTTTACTTACATAAATGCCAATTTCTATAGAAAGTGTGGAAGGAGGAGATAAGTGCTTAATATGTAAGTGTAGTAGCATCATATTTATTACTGTTTGTAGAGAGTTCAGTTTAGTTGCAGCAGAGGAAGTGACAGTAGTACTGCATGCAGGGGTTTCTAAAACAGAAGAATGGCTTTAATCTTGAAATTTCATGAGATTCCTGAAAAATTAGTATTCCTTTTGGTGACAATGATGAAGCTGTTAATATAGGATATTTAAATTTAAATAGTAATATAACTGTTTAAAGTGAGGCAAGTATCTCTTACGATGCAGATGTGAAAGGTAGTACATTTCATGCTAACTGTTGGGAGAATTCAGCATTACAGTCTTGTATTCTTTGATATTTCTTGATGTGTGAAATCATTTTAGGTCCTTCATTTGAATTTCAGTTTCCAAGTAGTAAATATATGGACATCTGGATAAGTGCAGCATAGGATTTGTATGTGTCATGTACGTGTTTACTTCCATTTTGGGGAGATAGGTGATGTACAATTTTGTTAAAAGTGGATTATTAAAGATAGTGCTCACCTAGACAGTTCTGGTCAAGATATGGGGATGGCAGCAAGCAAACAAGAGTCATCATGGAGTAAAGCAGGCTCTAAAAATTGAAGAATCATTCTCTCTTGACATTAGAGAGTGTTGAGAAAGTACATGGACCTTCATATATGTACTTCCCTGTAGCTGCATTTTGGTTCAAAAGCTGCTGTACACTACAAGACTTTAAAAGCCCTTTATGTTGAAAGAGGCCATCACTGTTCACAGAAAACAAGAAAATTAGCCAAATTAAAGATAACAGAACTGACATAATCTTCTTAGGGCAAAAATTTATTAAAGATCGTTGAAGAAAATGTCTGATGTAAATTGTCAAGTCCTCTTAACTTTCCTTCATTGAACAAGCAGAACCTGAATTTGAAGCCTCATTGAAAAAGTCTGTAGCAGTGCTTAGTAAAATGCTCTGGACACTTAGTCAGAAGAATGAAGGATTAAATCATACACAGGCAAAGTCTTTCATCTCACAGGCATTTGGAATTTAGAGTTTGAAGTAGATGAGGAGGAATAGTCCATTTTTATTTAATACAAGGCTGCTTAGAAATGCTGAAATTAAGTACATTTTTTTCCATAGTTCTTTTGTGCCTGTTTTTGTGCAAACTAGTTATATATATGAATGGTTGAGGTTGGAGTTGGCATCTTGAGATCATTTAGTCCAATCCTGGTGGACTAGATCTTGAGAGAATCCTGAGTTACAGCAGATTACCCAGAGCTGTGTCTGCTCAGATCTGGAATGTCTCCACAAGTGGAGAGGCTGCACCCTCTCTGGGTGCCTTATATAAGATGTAGCTAGATAAGGAAAAACTGCTGGGGATTTATTACTGTTGTCACCAATCGCTAAAAATGTAGAATTGGAAAAAGGTTTTGTTCCTATGGTATCAATGTATGAGGAAAGAATGTCTGAAGTGGTTTGATATTTTTCTACCATTTTTTTGAATGTTTGGTTTTGTATTGGACTCCTTATTTGTCAAAGCTGAAATTAGAAAATAGAAAGCAATAAGGAGCACACATGCTCTTCTGTGGTCTGTCAATCAAAATCAAGCAATATTTTAGTTTGTTCATTTAAAAAACATAAAAAGATTTATCAGCACATCAGACCTGTAGTTTCTGAAAGGGAGCAAGCCCTGATTGCTCTGTGTCAGCTTAACTACAATAATATATTAACAGAAGCTCACTGTAGCTAAATCAGAGAGAAATGAAACTACTTCAGTTATCTGAAGATTTCTTTTATTCAGCAGAATTCTGGGAATAAAAGAAATCTATGTTTTTCTTGTGTACAGGCATCTTTACAGTCATTTTCTATCAAAGAAGAGTGATTGCCTGGGATGTGCATTCAAGAGTTGCCATAGCTCTGTGAATCTATCCTGACTCAGTCTTTACTGCTGAAGCTGCATAAAAAGAGCAATTGCAGTAATTTCTGTTTGGACAGAAGATAAAAATCTGATTTTCCTCATAATTGTAAGATATTTGGATTGGTGTTTTTATTTTTCTTCTGTATCCCAAGCATTCCTCATACAGGTGGCATGAAGATCAGGCACTCTTAGAATCTTCTGTGGCAAACGTTACCAAAAAGTCTATAGCCCTTGTGAGAATGCCAGATCAACAAGGGTCAGATTCTGCCACTTATGTACATATTGGATAATAGTTACACTTTTTTATGTAGTCCTTTCAAGAGAATACATTTACTATTAATTTCAGAATGATTAAGGATGGCCAATTTTTTCTCACAGAAATTATTTTCTGCTGCCAACCAGTAAAAACTTACAAAAAAAGAGAGCTACTTTCACCCATGATTCATAACTTTATATGTTTTGTCTCTATATAGGTATCTGACTGAGAAGGTTCCAAGGAATCTGTCCTTAAATTCATTAATTTTATAGCAGATGGTGTCATAAGTTATGTTGCTCCCTGTTCTCTGCCACACAGTAATGTTGTGAGACTAATAGAATAATTTATCTAGTAACAGTTTTCTTGGAAAGAAACATGTTCTTATGGCTTAGCAGAATAAAACACCTGCTATTGATTTCTGCTAAAACTACAGATCATGCTTAAGTTTTATTTTATATACATGCATATAAAATTTAAATTTAAATATGAACTAAAAATACATTTAAAATATTATAAGCTGGCCTTTCTAGTCAGATGTAGGAGGTGTTACTGAATCTGAAGAAAAGGCAGCCTAAACCTCTTCTGTTCACTGACAGTTTGATTTTAAATGCTTTTACCAAAAATGCTCACTATGCAAACAAGGAATATTATGTTTTATACTGCCGAGCAAATTGTTCCAAGTAATACCAGAATCCAATATTAAACTTTTCCAGTGTTTAACTTTTCAAAATTTTTTTATAATGAGCCTATATACATGTTCAAGGGGTTGTTCTTCAAACTCTGGTTAGAGAGAGATTTTTTACAAATGTCCTCATCCTTCACCTTTGTTGTTCTTCTTTTCATATAATTTTTGAACCAAACATTAGTATAACAATAAATTCAGTTATTCCATTTAGATATTTCTAGTCACGATGCTAAAAACCCTCAGGTATTTCAGATGACACAGCTTGAAGATTTAGGATCTCCTTTTTGTTTCCCATCCATAAGCTAAGGAAGATATGGTAAAGATTTCATTTCATCACTGTTTTGTTAAAAATGGCATACAATTTTAAACGCCTCCATTCTGGCCAGAGGAAAGGGATCCTGGTGATCCTGCCATTTCAGATATCTCAAACTGTGCCTTGAGAACAGGAAAGATCCAAAATCTCATTTTACTTTTAAAATACAAATCTGCCTTATTGGGCCTGGTCACAATTCAGGTTTTCATTCTTCCTGTTTATATCAACCTCTGCAGAATAGCAATTTAAAAGGAAAATTTGTGACTATACCAGTTTTCCAGTACCTGAGACTTGTGCTATTCTAGGCTTTAAGAAAGGAATATTGTTTTATAATTTCATGGAAGAATAAATGCCCTTAAGACACAAACATTTTGTTCTTCATTCCCTTTTCCTTTTCCCCTTATTTTCTGTGGTGTGTTAATATTTATATATGCATGACCTCAACACACCATTCAGGATTTTTTTGAGTGAATTTGAGTGGGGTTTGCATGCACATCTCTCTTTTAATAAGGTCCTAGAACATGCTTTGAAAAAGTTACTCACAATTATGTAATCAAAAGTAGTTTGAATTACTGATATTTCTAGGTGTGGCAGATACAGCAAGTATTTTACAAATAGTGAAATCTGCTGTTGTTACAGTAGCATGTAGGGTAGATACATCTGCTCTGTACTGCTTGAACTCTTTTTTCTCATTTTTTTTTGTCACGTGTATTGCTTTTGTATTGGTATATTATTAAAAACGTTCAAGCAAATGTCACTGCCATACACAGTCCTTAAAATTTATGATACCATCTATAACATTACATTTAGTTATGAAAGCCTAAGGGAAAATGAATATGTCATCATAATGACACACCAACCAAATTTCTGAGGCATTCTAAAATAGATGTTTTCCTTGTCAGGCAAGACAGTGATTTACTTAATCTTTACTCCACATTATAAGCCACAGAAGATTATATTCAGCAGTAGTGTTTAGTAAATCCCTCAAAATGCTTTTCATGCTTTGGTAGAAAACCACTACTTTGTGTTTTTTCCAGCGTTTCTTGTCCGTTTTGAATATTATCTTTGTATTCATAAATCTAATATTAGTATATAGACTAATGTTTTCAGTTTTAGGAAAAGTGAGATGTGTATTTGTACAGTCTAATATTAAACAACTTGCAGACCTAGGTTAGGAGCCATGATGTGGGAAAGATAGTTTGTAGGTAATGTGTGGGGAGAGGTAAACTTCTCCTCAAAATGCTTTAGAGCACGTGGTGAAATCCTGCCCCTCTTCATTGACTCAATAGTGAAGCTGAAGGTAGATGACATAGTCTCGACCCTTCATGCATTTCTATTCATTTCCATTTGTTCTCAGCTCATTTCACTACATGGAATTAGTGTGCAGACTAGTTGAATAAAGACAGTTCTCTGCTAGTGTTAACTTAAGAATTTAACCTCTATTTATCTAATTCCTTGGCTTTCCCCTCCACTTGTACTCAGAGAATCCAGGACTCTGATGGATCAATTAGAGCAGTATCCCAACAAGTATATTATTAACATGCATAATAAATGGCATAGAGCACCTGCTATTTGCTTCGGCACTTCTGCTTTGCTGTTGGGATTTTTTGGTTGATTGGTCAGGTTTTAATACTGTGTAATTTGTGGAGGAGGAACATCCTTGTGATCTAATAGCAATCAGATTCTAGGGGCATTTTGCTAATTAATTCTGCTGCCAGCAAAATTAATCCCTGATTGTAGAACAAGGCAACAGATGAGCTGTCAGGTCCTTTGGAAAACTTCAGATAACACTGTGCAAGTATGAAGCTGCAATACATACATGTGAATACATTAATACCAGTCTAAGTATTGTGGATTAACTAATTTCCCCCTCAACAGACTCTATTTCCAAATAATAACAGCATTTAATCACGTGTTTGTTGTATCTTGAAATGAGGCTGACAGCCTTATGCAAAAAAGTTGAACATACAGTGTACATAGCCCTAAAATACCAGGGGATCCCTCTGCAATCCGTAGCTGACAGTAACCACATCTTTCACTGGAGAGGGGTGTGAAGCATGTAGTTGGTTTGTTTATTATGGGCTTCTAATTCCAGCCAAGATAGATGGTTACTATGCAACAGCTGGTATTTTCCTGATAATGTTGTTAATGATAAATAAACTATGTATAGTGTCACTAAACCTGCTTTAATATTCCAGAAGAGGGATCTGGAATTAATTTAAACATTGCATTACTAGAGAATAATGAAGCTGGATTTTCACTGACTTTTTGCAAGTTCTGAATGGAAAGACAAATATGGCAAGCAAGTATGTTGCAGTTTAAGCTTTGTGTCTTTCAATGTAGATACTATAGGTCATTTCCTGTAAAGAACATTGGTGTATTGTAGCTTTTAATTTCTGTTCTAAAACGAAATTTTAGAAAGCCCCTTTTTCTGAAAACAAAGTGATATTGCAAACCTCTATATAAAAGACAAGGATACAGGTCTTTGCAAATACCTTGCAGAGTAGTGTGTCCTGGTAGTTTGTTGACTTTGAGGAAGAAGAGTGTTTTGCACAGAGATTAGGAAAAAATGCTGTGCTTACTATAATACTCTCATGAGATTGCTGAAAGAACAACAAAGCTTTCTCAGGACCCTTTATCTCAAAAATAAATCTGTTTGGACAAATTATTTCAGTGGCAGATGTCCATTGCTAAGCTTTACAAATTAAGGGCAGTTCTGTGGGGAATCAGTCTTCCACTCGTGGTAGTCAATAATTGTTATAGACAGTAAATTGTGCCTTTTATCTCTGTTGAACATTCTGTTTCCTCTACTGAAAAAAAAAAGAAATAATTTTGCCTTTATTAATTCAAGCATATGAATAAATACTTTTCTCTGTTCAATGTGTGTTATTAGCTTATCAGAAATAACTGGGATTTGTTCATTGCAGACACTCTTATAAATATGATATATAGTCTTATAAACCTTAAATGAAAAATTTCCCTGGGATTTTTTTATTGGGTTGTTGTTTAATTTTTTTCCTTTAGCAAACAGCAAGTTAGGAAGTATAGAATCAGATTTTGCATGGATTGGTTTGCTCTACTCCTATAGCAGAGGGAACTAATGGAAATATAAAATACTCTCCTTTCTGGCAGAACTCCATATCAATTTATAGCCTTGTGTGTGCATAAAAATCCCCAAAGCATCTTAAATGTAACTTGTAATGAGTTTCTTTAAATACGGTTGTGCCCTTCATTGCCTCTTCCTCACCTTTTTCCTTTCCCACCCTGCCACCCCCCACGGTCTTACAGTAAGGAAAGTCTTACGGTTTTGGTGATAGGACTGGTTTTTTAAGGACTAGGAGGATGTTCTGGTTTTATCTTTGCTTGAAAATACCAGAAGTGTGAACTGATTTGTGATGGAAGCTGCATTGCTCTATCTGAGCCTGTTAGAAACACTGCGGGTGAAATCTCCCTGGAGATTGGAGGTTTATTAGCTTTCATCCTAGGATCTGCAGTTTGAGTACAAGTGTGTTCATTTTAGGTTGTGACTGTAGAAAAGCACTGATTTGGCATGGCTCCAATCTCATTTTTTGGCCCATGGGCAATAAGATCCAGTCCTGCCTTACTTCAGTCTTCTCTATCTGAAAAACCATGTTTTGCTTTGCAAAATGTAATGGCAATAAATGGATAAAGGAGTAGAAAATGTAGATTTACATATTTAAATGACCTAGTTCTGAAAGTAGATTATTCATTAAGTTTTACCAACTGTTTAAAAGGAAAACAGCAAACATCAAGAAATCAGTTTAAAGCGCCTGAATATAAATCTTCTAAATATTAAGCTACTCTAAAAATATAAATATTCTAAAAATTTTGTGCTGCTGATGTCTTAGCTGAAGTAATGTGCCCTTTCTAGGGTATCACATTTTAAAGAAAATGTAGAAGAACCGAAAAGGTTCCATAGAATGCAGGGGCGGGGGTGGGGGGGAAGTTTAGAGAATGTGGTCTTGTAAGAAAAATTTGAAACAGCTTGATTTATTTAGTTCAGGACAGAGAAGAATGAACAGAGCCTAATAATGATACGAAGTATTTAGCAGTTAAAAAAAAGAGAGCAGATAGTAATTGATTGTTTTCAATGTCTGCTAGATTTAGATTAAGACAGAGATGCTTAATTTTCTCTGGACATGAAAGTAACTGCAGATGCAGGAATGAGCTTTAATATTTAGGTTGCAATTATTACTAAGTAGATGAGAGCAAGGGTTACATGACTCCTGCCACATAGCCCATTACTCAGTTGAGACTGTTGTTAGAATAGCTACAGAGCTAGATCTTGGAATCCATCTGTTGGAAGAGGAGTGCAGGTCTCCAAATGCCACAGCATAGCTTCCCTTTCTCCTTGTTGCAGAGTGTTATTTGGCCATTTTCATCGAGGCTATAAACATTGTTGACTTCTCCATAAGCTACCTACAAAGGACTACATCCCTGTCACTGGAGAGGGTTAAGAGACATTAGACATGCCACATATAGCCCAAAATGTGTTTTATCTTGCCTTGGGAAAGGTGAATGGAGTTGCTGATCTCTGTTGGTTGCCTTAAAATAATTTCTAGGAATTCTTTAAAAAAATACTGCTGCACATTCAAAATACTTTGACACTTCTAAACTTATGTTACCCAACAGGTTTTGGCTCTGATTTCCTCAGATGGCAAAACAGCTCTGCAGAAAGTAAGGGTGGACCCTTGAATGAATTCAGCTGAATGTTCTCTCTGTGAGAGAGAATGTGTAAACATGCAACTATATTATCCTCATACTGAAGGGCAGCACTGTGATGGGAGCTGCATCTGCAGTCACGGTATTTGCAAAATTAAACACTTACATGTTGATTTGCGAATAAGTAGCTACAGGAATGTCTGTAGCAAGGATGTATGCCAGCAGGATATCACATAGTGTCTTCATACATGCTCTGTGTGCTCATTTCAGTGCTCATATCCAAAGCAGTGTAGCATTTTTCCTTTCTTCAGCATTTTCTCAGCTCTCTTCTTTCTTCCCTACTAAGTGATTTTAAAACTATATGTGATAGTTAACGAGATACTTCCTATTTTCTAAGTTAGGTGATGATGTAATGTTTTATTGCTTTCCTCTAGGGAAGATCGAAAGGCTGAAAACACATTTTTGGAAATGTTTCTAGGGAAGATCGGAAGGCTGAAAACACATTTTTGGAAATGTTTATAACACTTGTTTACAATATCAGAGGCAATGTATAGACTGGCTGGTTTGAAAACAGATTGTGAGTTGTATAGACCTCAAAATAGATAGTAATTTGTAGCTATTTTCTATTTTTCATTGCAAAAAGGTCACTCCTGTTGGCCACTGACTGTAGCTGCACCATAACTGATGTCTTGGTCTTACACTGCATCAAGAGCTAAGTAAAGGAGAGTGGAATACTTTAAAGTGGCTATGTCAAGATTTCATTATCTCAAACACTCAGCCTTGAACTGTGGCTTCAGAATATACACACACAAAATATAAATAAACTTACATTGTTCTATATAACGTCTTAATAGATATTCCAAAGAATATATATGTTTCCATTAAAAAAAACCCAAAGTATGAAAAAGCTGAAAAAGAAAAAAACCCAGTAATTACCATTAAATCAATCCTATTTAGATTCCAGGCTTTTTAACTGAAGCAAGGGCTTTATTCTCAAGAAACCAAAGACAGAAGTAACTCAAGCCAAGGAACTATCAAATGGCTCTTTTTCCTCTGGAGTCCCATGCTGTCTGACCGGGGCCAAATGTTCTTTGTGGTATTTAGCAGTAATTGCAGCATAAGCACAACCATAAACAGCAGCTGCCAACATCATTAGACACACAATTCCACAGACAACTCCGGTGATTACTACAGTGGCAATTGCATGACGCAAACTAACAGGCCTTGGCTTGGGTTTGGGTTCACAGCTTGAGCGGCTGCTTTCCCCGTGCTCGCTGTGGTGGCTGTGCTTCAGAGAGCTCCTGTGCTCATAGCTGTGGTGGTGAGTGCTGGCCAGGTGGACATGAGCTGTTGTTAGAGGGCATGCCCCAAACAGCTCATAGGGAACTTTGAGGAGGTCCTTTCCCTTCCGAATCCCTGGTGTTGAGCAGATAATGCCGTCACTTATTCCTCCTGAAAAAAAAATAAATTTATGGTCTTAATATTTGATGGTTTCTAAATTATCTTCATGTAAAATTAACAGAAACATGAAGTAAAATGGTCAGCTTCAACTTTATGCTTTTGAAGATTTATATTTTTGAAACCTGTTTTCAGTTAAGTCAATGGTGAGATTATTACATTTTAAAACTCATATAAGAGAGTATTTTCAAGCAACAGTTCATCAGGAATTAAGTTATCTATGATTTTATATATGTAAAAGTAAAAAAACAATGGTGGTAGAAAAGTAAGAACAAAGTCATAGATGAAAACGAAGAGGTATTTTTGACAGCAAATTCAATTCATTCAATTCATACCGTTGCCTCTTTTTATAGAGAGAAATGGAAACAATATCTTTAGAGAAGGTTTCCCACTTGATTGAAATATCCCATGAAATAGTCATTGTTCTGACATCATATGCTAACTGTAATGAAGCAAAGAGGAAGCTTAGTAAGTTGTACGTATACATTAACAATTTTTTGAGGCAAGGCTCGTGGTAAAAATATATACAGAGATATAAAGGAGTTAAGATTAATCAATCTGTTACCCTGCTCAAATGGTAAATTTCATGATTGCTTAGAGCCAACTTCTGCTCTCTCCCAGAGGATGTTTTTAGTATAATGGGAAGTGAAGTAGGAAGCCACAGTGCTGGTAAATCACACCTTTGTTCCTCAGCATGTACAGGAATACACACCGAGCGTAGCCTGCAGGTTCCTAATTAGTCTATACACCATGCCTGTAGGGGTGTAGTGTGTCAAGAAGTCCACAAGGCCAAAAATAGTGTTTGCATATTTTAGAAAATTGGCTAATCAAATCAACTGAATTTTCTTCCTCTTCTCTATCCAAAATAATGCACCTTTCAGTTACAGTCAGGCATAAAAATTTACAGCCTGAAAAGGCTTTGAGAAAGTAACAAATACAGATGGACTCAAACTGACATCTGGAGACTACTCCACATATATTGATGATATTCCAAGACAGATCTGAGCATAGCAGATCTTTAGCAGCCAAACCCGAAGCATTGTTCCAGACACCTCCAATGTGTTAGTTCAAATGTGGATGTAGATAAAAACTCCAAATCCTGCAACTGCAATCCTTTCCTGGTTTTAAGGAACTAAATGTGTGTGCTTGGAATAGAACACTGATGTCCCTCCTGAGCCAAAGCATTCTCTATTATTTTTTATGAGTATGCGTGAAAGGTCAGTTGTCTGAGATGGATTCAGCTAAAGATACTGAAATATTTTAGAGTTATATTGGACAAAAAACCCCAATAAATTAAAAATAAAGAAAAAATTAAAATCAGACTAAGTTCCATCTCTAATTGTTTTGTTATGACATGCAAGAAATATCTGTAGAGCCACCATGCTGTTTCATCATATGTATGCCATATAAGTAATGGGAAACATTAATGTGTAATGTAATTTTTCTTCATGTGATTCAGAGGAATAATTTTAGGGAAATACAGACACAGAAGAGAACATTATATTAGGACTTCCTTTAAAACTTGTTGCTAAAATGAATCTGTAAGTTCCATTTCACCATTTAATTAATCCGTGCGGTGTTCAGAAATATGGAAGGGCATCTCTGAATTTCTAAGCACTGGTTTTTTGAACTAAGTTGCAACATTTATGCTGCTGGCAGAATAATTAAGATAATCTGATATATTTATCTTGGATCATTACATTCTTCTGCACAGAGAAGCCAACCCCTGCTGAATTGTCTTGTAGAGAACAGTTCCAGTATAATAGAACTAACACCCTGTGATAATGACCCATGCAAAATATTAAGATGTTAACACTGAGAGGAGTTTAGCCCTTTGTCTTTTCTAAAAGGTTGCTTATGCTAGTGAATTTACCTTACCCAAGGACTACTCCAGTATTAATTGTGTCCCAGCATAACCAGTACAGTTTTCCAACTGGCCTGTAGAGCTCTGATCCCTGAACATGACAGTCCATTCAGTCACAGGCCACATGGACCATCTTCACATATGCTCTGTTGCAACCTGCTCCATGTCACCTCCATATACAGACAGGTAATCAGTAGTTTGGTCACATGCAAACATCAAAACCTGTTACAGAAAAAAGGAAATTGCCCTGCTGTTCTGAATTCTCAGTCTGAACATACCTCCTGGGAGAAAAAATTAATTTCTTTTAATACTTAATTCTTTGAGAGTTAAATATCTTTTTTTTTGATGGAATAATTCATGAATATATTTAAAAGCAGGTGGGAGCAAAATATGAAACTACTTCTATTTATAAAATTTACTCTTCCCTATGTGATACCATTTCTGTCAGGAAATTGTCAATGAATTTAGTAACTCTTCTGGTTAACAATTAATTAGGAAGTGACACTAGGCAATTGAAAATTGTCCAAGGTGTAACATACAGTTTAAGGTGAAGTATTCTTAAAATATTAAAGAACTACAAAGCTATAAGTGATAGAGGAACTAGAATCCTGAGTTCTCTAAAGCTTAATTGGCACTGATACCTGCCTTGGTGTTTATCATCTTGTGTCAGGGAAAAAGCTTTTAAACAGTAAGTTGGTTTTGAGCAAAAATACACAGGTAGAATTAAAGCAAGTGTATGTGCACAAACATACTTGTTTGATACAGAGAGAGATGTGGAGATGTATGCATATACACAGTGCACATGTTTGCAGAACATATCTGTACATGCTATATGGTTGTATTGTATATATATCTTTATGCACTAATATGAAGTTCCTCTTTGATTCTAGTTTGTCACCTGTGTTTATGAAAGCACTTACACTCTGACATATGCAGAAAAACATATTTTAGTATGTTTATTTGAGGGAATGAATGAAGATGTGAAGTTCATTTCAGCCATAGTGGTGAAGATCAGTTAGATGCTGGTTAAATGTTCTCATGTGCACTGTATGTAATAAGAATTCCTTACCTCTGTACAGAAAGCTCTCCAGCCACAGTTTCAGGCCAAAGACATTACAATTACATTGCCAGGGATTATCTTTGAAGAGAACCACTTTCAGGTTTGGAAGTGACTCCAGCAGAACTCTTTCCATTTTCTGAAGTTTGTTATGCTTCAGAGAGAGCAATGTTATATTCCCTGTGCTGTTTCCAAATTTCTCAGGCAGACGTATAATGCTGTTGGATGACAAGTCCAGTTCTTTAAGGTGTGGGAGGAAACTGAAAGTCTTGTTTTCTATGTAATGAATCAAATTTCTGGTTAGGTTTAGAACCTGTAGATACCGTAATTTTTGGAAAGCACCAGGTGCCACACTTGAGATAGAATTATTAGACAAGTCTAAGATTTTGAGAAATGGTGTTCCAGTGAATGCATTTTGGTTGATTCTCCAGATACGGTTATTCTGCAACTGTAGTATCTGAATTTCAGGAGGTAAATGGGCAGGAATGTCAGTAAATCCTCTATTCTTGCAGTCTGCAGTCTTTGAAGCTGTGTAGCATAGGCATTTGTCAGGGCATCCATGAGCAGCATGTGTTAACCAGATGGCACTCAAAACCAAAAGCCAGTTACCTGTATCACAAGGGAAAGAAGATTTAAAATTAGGTTAAAATGTTTATCTCTTGGCAATGTACAAGTCACAAACATGGCCAGAAGACACACCACTCCATAATAAACATTAATGTAACTAGCATAAGAGAGTGTGTTTCTTTTACAATACAGTAGTAAATATCAGATAGTGCTGAAGTACTTTTATAATGCATCATGAAGCTAGTTCTTCCATGGTCTTAAAATGGCTTTATCTTAACTACAAATGTTTTTCAGGAGGATTTCAGCAGAGCAGTGATGTTTGAAGGGAATGTGACAGTTTCTAAAATTATTAAATTGAAATGTTTCCCTTTCTGTGGTTGCAACAACCTTAAGACATCTTGTGTCAGAAGAATTGCAAGTAGAACTTCCATTTTTCTGTGGTTTTACTAATTTTACTGCCTGAAAGAATTAAGTCAGTGTGCTGTCAAAAGAATAACTAGCTTCAGAGTCATTGTTACAAAAGCAATTAACAGTACTTTTTCAGAAGTTCAAGTTCTGTAAGTTTGTTCTTTAAAAGACCTATATTTATGCTCTTTAGTTCCTTTATCCAAATGCCACCTGTACTTCCCATAGATACAGGTTTCTACACAATTAGCAGACATTTGTCAATAAGCTTTTAAAAAGATAAATGAGTTGTCAGGAGTACTTAGTAATATCTATTATTTATAATTATCTGCTGCTCCCTGATGTTCAGGCAGTTCTAACAGAAAAATAATAATAGTTTTTACCTTTCATATCTTGCTAATGATCTTAACTTTGAAAACAAGCTATGTTCATAGCACAGCATGAAATTAAGAAAAAAACCTAAAAAAATCAGATGATGTAGAATAATTAGATTTTCTTTGACTAAAGGAAGTCAGAATGATAAATCCTTTTGTGACATTGTTTTTGAGATGGCTCAAACAATTTTTAATCTTTACTATTTCAAAATACAAATCATTTTTGTTTGTTGCTTCTTGAAGCCTTTAGAAATTAAAGGACATACTGCTTATTTACTTACAGAGATCAAACATTAATTGATTACAGGGAATAACATATTAATGGAATAACAGCATATGATTATAGTGTGAAATAAGATAAATGTATAAATGAAAGGTTTATTTTGGGACAACAGTATAAGTCACTAGCTAATCATTAATTTTCACTCAAAAATCTTCTGCAATACTGAATTCTGCATTGTAGAATTCACTTGAAAGAATTCAACATTCCTGCAAGAAAGGCAAGCAATACTTTCAGTTCATTACATTGTCCTGCAACAGTTGGCCTCAGAAAATGACACAGCTTCCAATGTAGAGTTAAAATAAACCCTTGCTTGGCAAGAAAATGCTTAGTAAACAGAAAAAATGCATTATTAATCTAAATGCTTCAGTATCTCACCTTTCATTCTGCTTTGCTTGTTCTTCCCCTGGCAGAAGATTCAGTCCAGATTTCTGATGCAGAACAGTAACACTGTCCTGATTCCCACGTCCAGTCTGTAACGTGCTCATCCAGGTTCCTTTCTGTGGGGTTTGGGGTTCGTTTTAGGTGGTATCTGTGGCTTTTGCAGAAGTGCAGCTACTTCTGGTCAGTTACTCCATCAGCCTTTGCTTTTTTTCTTAATCACAATCTTTCCCCCCCCCATTCTTTTTATGACTCTTAGAGACTTAGTCTGCCTCTTAATCAGTCAACAGGCCATGCAAAGCATGTCTGTCCAACTCAAACTGGACAGCTGTAGCAGAGAAATAATGACCTGATAGCCTTGCCTTTTCAATTTATTTAATCTGCATCAAATGCAAAACACAAAAATAAAGCTGCCTTTTTATATCCAGCATGGCTTCCTGAATTCTGGTGGATTATTAGCTGTGCTGTGTCAATTTTTACAAGATCAGATGATTCTGAACGTGGATTCTGATTATCCTGGAGGCAGTGGAGTGTATAATATTACTACGAATAGACCTGTGGGTTGATGACATGGTTTTGACAGTGTCCTTGTTTGCTCTTTTAAGCTTATTCATCTGACATCCATTAGTTGTGCTGACAGGATTTTATTGCATGGGAACACAGGGCTAGTGGCTTCTTTCATAAAACTGGCACACATATTGGTATAGTCACCAAGAATATTAAACAAAATAATTTGTTTTCAAAGATATTGGAAAGAAGTAGGAAATTATACTAAAATTGTACTTTGGGCTATGCCTTGACTTGTCATTTTGTTATTTCTGCAGTATAACTCATTCATACTGTGCCATCTACAACAATAAAAGGATTAATGACTTGCAACTATGAAGGAACTCAAAGGTGTTGAAAGGAATGAGAGATCTGGTTTATAATTGAGTCTTTCCAGGCTGTACAATCACTCCATCTGTTAGCTGTCCCATGGAGAGGGAAGCTGTGCAATCAAAAGCTTTCAGAGCTACTCTTAAATGTGACATAGCTTTCTTGCGTACAAATTCTGCTTTTAGGTGCTTTTGAAAAGATCACACATAGCTCACTTTCTAGGGCAAACATTATATGCAATAGGCAATGCTATGGAAAGAATCATAGAAAAGTTAGATCATGAGGTCCAAACTGCTGTTGAAAGCAGGGTCTTTACCAGAGGTTATCCAGGGTCCTGTCAAGCTGAGGCTTGAATATTTCCAATAACAGAGATTCAATCACTTCTCTGGGCAACCTACTGCAATGTATAACTGTCTACAGAATTAATAATTTTGTCTTGCATGCAGTTAGAGTTTTCCTTGGAGCAACTTGTGTCTTTCACCTTTAGTCCCACCACTATGCATCCCTCTGAAGTAAGCCTATCTTTCCCATAGCTGCCTTTTGGTTTCTGAAAGTCTGTGTTTAGCTCTCTGCCACCCTCACAGGAGAGAGCTGTGACTGTTATTACTGTATGTTTTGCTGAATTGTTTCTGACACTAGTCAAGACACCCCAAGGAACAGTGAATACTGGTGAGCAGTGAAGGAGAACATAGAAAAACTGACATGCTGTAAAGTGAACATGACTGTTCATCTCGAGGATCCCAGGATTCCTGCTTTGAAAGGCAGATCACACTATCCTTGACACTCTAGATGAATGACACCTTGTCCAGATACAGGATAAAGCCTGCAATTTGGTGTAGAGGAATACTATAGATGTAGATAGCCTTGTACCACAGTCATGCTGTTTAACTCCAGCTTTACAAAGAGAGGGAAAAAGAAGCTTAAAGATCAGCTGAACTTTAATGTCAGCTTAATGCAAAAAGCTTTTCTAACCTTTGTAGCATGATACATTTATTTGCTATTTCCTTTCCCGAGCCATGTATGTGCACACATATACGAACATATAAACAGACCTGTCTGAATTAGTACCAGTGAGTCATTTTAGAGAAGACAGAACTAAATGTAAAAAGGGCTATTATAAAATATTTTAGTCCTTAGAAGTTGCAGCCTTGCTAGGTATGGATACTCATTCAAAGAATGAAGCATGGTTGGGTACTTGCTGCTTGAGATGACATCCCTCTCTACTTGCAATAAGTCATCCCTTGTATCAGTGACAACTCCTTTCATGACCTTTGATTATGTTGCAGGAGGTAGAAGTTATTGTTGCAAAAGCTATTATGTTATTGTTTTCTGGTATGATAAGATTTATTCACATTTTTAAATTCTCTTTGGTATCTAAAATTTTATTTTGACTCATGAATTCAAAGGGTTTATTTTTTAAGGTATTTTTCCTTTTTAACTAATATTTGGTGACCAGGTGGGTATACAAGCTCCAACAGCAGTTTATTTCATCTAGTAGTGGCTTTAAAGAATGTCTCTTAACTGCCTCTCTTATTTTAGGTAAGACTTTGCCACTAGAATTGTATTATTTTTAGCACACGCCATATTAAAGAGATGTTCATGGGACAAGGTCACTGAAAGTTAAGCACTTTGGGAGGTTCAGTTCCAGCAATAATGCAGAGGTTGTTTTATTTACTCAGAATCATGGTATAAGAACTTATTACTTTTTTTTAAAAAAAAATCTTCATGCCAAGTTCAGATTTGGAAACATATGATTAAATCTGTCAATTTGCTTTTCATGTAGATGTGGCTATTTTTTCCTTATATTGAGACCTCTGAATGCACATGTTTTGTAAACAGAAGTTTCCCCAACCTATAATCCATGTCCTATTCCCATTAGTAATAATACTTTGGTTGTGACAGAGAAGTCTGATGTGGTGAAAATTATAGTTGTGTCACAGGTAGAGATTTGCCAGAAACAGAATAGCCATGAAATCTACTCTACTTCTGGCCTTTTGAACCACCAGCAGGATTCTTTTCAGTTGTCTGATGTGGTGCAGCAACTGTGTTATTGCAACTGCTTAAATTAGCTTGTGCCTGGCTGTAACAAGGTATGTTTCCCATTGCACATAGCGAGTCAGCTCCATGAGCTAATAGCTGATCCCTGTTGGCTGGTGGAGGCAGTTCAGTCTTTGCTTTGCCAGCAAACTCTTTGTTGCTGCAATTACTGCCATCTGCTTTAAAGAAGTTGTATGTGTAAGAATCATCTCTTTTACAGAAGAACATTATGTTAATTAAACTCTAGCTGAAAGGAAACAATTTAAATATTTCAAATATTTAAAAGCTATAGGATTTGGATTCCACTGCACTGTATATCAAGTCCAGGCAGACATGATTATGTTAAAAAATGTTCCTAAGACCACAGCAGACAATTCCTATACATACACTTTATTAGATTTATTTTCCTCATACTTTTGAGGAGGAAGGAATTAAAACTGAGATACTTTCAGGGAAATGCCATGTGCTTTCTGCTTACTAACATGTGTCTCCAGATTGGTAACACAGCTAAGCTCTGGCTGAAGACCCTAAATGAAACTTTGGGCAATGCAAGACACCTCTTCATTTTGGTTCAGGACAGAAAAAAAATCATATTTGTTAGTAAAACAGCCCTTACCGCTGTTGCTAAAATGATTCCCCCTTAAATGGCACTTTAAAAAATACAGTAATGCCTCATGGAGAGATCATATCCTTTCCCAGATGAGTCAGAATGCTGTGCAGAGATGACAGGACATAAGAAAACTAAAAGTCCCTCATGCTTTTCTTTCTGCAAGGGAAGTCCATGTACTTTAGGAGATCAGGACCCTCTCAACTTCTTCCTGACAGGGTCCTAGGTTTTCAAAACTGACAAAACTTAGAGGAAGGTGCTGGGTCCTAGTTCTGCCTGCCTTTCACAGAAGAAGTATAAGCCAATCAATCAAACTAAATTTGGCTTGAGAAATATTTTTGCCTTAAAAAGCTGGCCATATTTTCCAGATTTCTTCAGACATCCTACTGCTTAGATAGAATAAGAGGAGAATAGTACCAACTAGAATTTAATAATAGCAGATGTTGGTTATTACACAGCATAGGGAGACACTATGATGTCTAAAAGTTCTTTGTGTCTGAGTTGTTATGAATTGACAGTATCCCTTTCAGCTGGGAAGCAATATTGTGTAGCTCTAGAAATGAGGAAACAGGCAGACAGTTGCAATTTTGTAGAGGGGAAGAGCTCAGTTTTCTTCTTTTCAGTGGCTTGTTTTGCCTTACTTAGATACATCTGGTACTTGTTTATACAGTGTGTAATTAATCTATGAAATGCATTGTTGGAAGTTATCCTTGGGCCAGAAGATTAGTAGGATTCATATATAATCTGGAGCCATAGTTACCTCATGGGGCAAAAAAAAATAATTTAGAAGGGATATAAACTTTCACTCTTAGGGGCTTTAATCAACCACTAATGACACAAGTTATGGAGAAAAACCTTTCCCTGTGGGCAGGGTTTTTTTTCCATAATTATTATTTATGGGAATTTTTACACCTTCCTCTGACACCTCTAGAAGAGGCCAGTGTATGAGATATAATAGTGGACTAGATGAACTGGAACATGCTGCATTCCAGGTGGAAATTTTCAGTGGGGGAAAGGGTAGCTGGGCAACTTGAGGGCCTTCCAGTTGCAGCAGGCTGCAGACTGCTGAGGTGGGTGCTGCTGTGTCCCTGATGCCATTGGGGCAGCTGGGCTGAGCACCTTCTCCCTTTAGGTCAGAACTCTGTTCTTCCCCAGACTACTGTTCTGGTTTGGACTTGAAAAATATTTTAATATTCATATCTGGGTCATTACTTGCTACGTCTGTGTGTGTAATCTATAAACAACTGTTTGGGTCAGTCTTTTGTCTGCAGGGTTTTTTTCATTATTTTTTGTCTTTCACTAGAGTGATGCAAGAGTTTCAATTCATGAGGTAGATCGGTCAGCAATTTGTTGTGATATTATAAGTAATATAATGCAGTTTGATATTAGATTGGCCTGTACTACTTTTCCCATAGCTGATCAAATAAAGGTAAGAAGGGCTTACTTGGAAAATGCTGAAACTCCAACCTTACAGTATACTCTGGTAGGTAAAATATTACCAGAATGGATGCAAAGCCTTCAGAACAAGGAGAAGCACGTGGAATAGAGATGCCTGGCCTCTTTACCTTAATTGCAAGTTAGATGAAATTGCAGCAAGGGGCAGATTATGTGTCAGCAGAATATTTGTTCCATCACAAATAGCAGTGGGGGATGCAGATTCAATTTTCAATCATTTCCTGACTAATGTCAACCACCTGTTATACATGCTGAGCATCCACAGATAGAGTGTATCTCCAGTACAAGTAGGCTTAATTAATTCATTCATTTTGCCATTATTGTAATTGAAAAAAAAATGTTGCCTGACATCAAGCTAACAGAAATTAGAGGAATAAAATGGGAGATAGAAGAACAAATGTAAAAATAAGGACAGGTGTACACTTTATCTTGCTATTTTAGATGCTTTTTGTCTGCTCTTAAGCATGTTAAAATTGAGATCACTTGCTGTTTTTCTGCATAGCTTATTTCTTCATCAAAGTTCTTTTCTAAGCTTTTGCTAAGCTTTGTTTCCTTATTTTTATATGTAATGAGAATTTCTATTCATGGTCATAGCTCACCCTGGACTATACAAGTATAAATCTCTCTGTATGGTTGATTTACTAGACCAGTTCTTGTAAGATTCATAATAATTTTTTTTAAAAAACTTCTGTAAAAGTGTTTTGAAATGCTCACAGTGTATAAAGAAAGATTATAAAGTGCAGTAATTTTTTCTTCAACTGCTTCTCACCAATTGTGCTACAAAATAGAGCTCATACTTTATTGATTCCTTTTGTGCTTTTAAGACAGATCTGTAGTACTTAAGTAAAACTCACTGTTAAATGTTGAGAACTCCTATATTTATGGGCCCAAAAGGACTCTTCCTCCTTGCCCTAGGAGTCAGTTGAATACACAAACTTGCAGAAGCAGAGATGGCATTTGCTGCAGTAAAAAGTCCAACAGTGAAACCTCTGTAATTCTTGCAGTGTTTCTGAGATAGCCATGGGAGGGTTTTTTCACTAATTTAGTAAGGTACTAAATAACCTGACATTAAAATTATGCAGCTGATAAATAGTAAATACATAGACTTAAGCATCAGTAGAAATTTAAGTATTCTACTGGATCAGGACTGATGTGCTTAGTAGCTTTGATGGAATATTTCCCTTTGATGATGTTTTGCTACAAGAGAAAAGGTTGAAGCCTGTAACTGCTGAAAGAATCCTAATTGTCTTGCTGCAAGTCAAGTATGATGGACTGTCTGCCATTGCTGCACTGTAACATTCATGTTACAGACTTATCCTCTTGAATACTGCTGTGTAGCAGTTGTAACTATCAGACCTCTGAGCATGAGAGATGAGTAGAACCTGGAATGTTGGTGTTTGTTGCTTATGGGACCATTTCACAAGTGGAATAAGGATATTGTAAACTTTTTCCATATGACACCAATGAACAAGAATGAGACAGATACATGTACTTCACACTGTTGTTATTCTTTTCAATAGGAAATTAGTTTTACATGGCAGTACAGAGTTTGCTGCTTTTCTAGTTTCTTTGTTCTCTCTGGATTTCTGTGTCACCCCTACTGCTTTAACTACCACAGCAGCAGGCACCAAAACTCCTCTGACTATGACAAAATTCTAGAAATCATACAGCATGCTGTTACCCTTTTCTCCCCTCTACCCCTCATTTTTAACCTGTAAGCAGGTTTAAAACACCAAGTATGTTTTTAAAATACCTTTTTCTCCACTGAATGTTTTAAATGAAGTGACAGGGTAAGTCAGGTTTATAGATAGACTTCTCATTCCTCAAGCTGGAAAACTTAGCTGGTATAAAGGGTAATGATGCTTCTGTTTAGAATTTGCAAAATAGGCCACTGAGAAGTCTTTTTTGTCTCAAAAAGAAAAAGAAAATACTCTTTCAGAGGGTATTTTATTAATGAGAATTACAATGCTGGAAAATCTGGTATAGATTAGTGAAGAACAGTAACAGTGTATCCAAATGGAACTGGTTGGATAATTAAATTCCTTTAATAGGTACTGAAATTTAAACTTCTTGATGCCTCTGACGTAAGGAACAGTCATGGAACTTGATTCTATAAGTGTAATGTAGGAGAAAAATGTTGGGATGATGATTAGGGATTTCAGATACCCTGAGAGGAAATGTATGCAGGACTAGAACAATAGGCATTTAAATAAATATTTTATTTCTTTTAAAAAAAGGAACAGAAAAAGAACAACCCTTAAACCTGTAGCTATGAAATATAAAAAAAAAGCTTTAATAAAATCCTGTTTATATAGGGGTGCAGCTTATACCAG
>NW_008692154.1:46690-59194 GCF_000695815.1 Acanthisitta chloris
GGCAAATAAAGGACATTAAGGATTGAAACATTAAGGAACATCATGTTTTGACTGTTCTTACACTCTTTTTACCTGTTCTGTATTATCTTGTCCTTCTGTATGTCTGTTTTGTTTTCCTATTTTCATGCTTAGAATCCCCAAAGGCCCTCATTTGATGCTTTCTTATCAAATTCAGGGTTTTTTTTCAATATTGATTGCAATTTATAAAGTATGTGCAGTGTATAATATTTGCTTTTTCTTGATTTGGTGAAACAGAAAATTGTTTACTGAATTTTAATACATCTGTTAGGAGGCTCATACCAAATGGCTGACAGGCTGTCTGCTAAGTAAAATTTAAAATGTTTTAGTAAGATTGGCATAAATTATGAAGTCGTGACAGTCACAACACTGATCCATGCCTAGTTTTTGTTTGTAGTAATTGAAGTTATCTGTAAGCTTTTAACTGTGGTTTCTGTTTCACTGTCCCCTAAGATGCTGAAGGATGAACTTTCTGGTTTGAGCACATGCATTAGATGAGAGGATAACAAATTTATAACAACAGTTGAAATGCCTTCGGGCAAGTATGAAGCCAAAGTACTGTATAAAAATAGGTCATTAGCCCTATAGTTCAGACAGCACTTAAATGTTGATCTCATCTTTTTGTCTTCCTTGTTTATATCTGACTTTTGTATGACCACCGGGTGATGCTGAAATATACAGATAATATGTTACCATTTAATACAAGCCCTTGTTATCCTAAGGCATTTCTATTTCAATGTTCTTTAATTTATGGTGGCATCTCAAAAGTTTCGAACCTGTTTGAGCTTCCTCTGTCCATAAAGCTGTAGCTGTCTTGGTTAAAAAGGGTGTATATTTTAGTCTTTTTTATTTGCTTTCATTTCCTTCTGCAGCATGCTATTTTGGAACATAATGGCAGGGCTGGGCTTGGTTACTCATGTTTTGGCCGAGACCATTTATCCTTTTCCCTTTTCAAAATGGCAGTGTCCATTTTCTCTCCATCTCTGTGTTTCAACAGAGTTAGAATAGATGAGTTCAAAGAACAGTACTACTGAGTTCTCTGTTTCTTAAAGTGCTTATTGGGAGAAGTAAGCTATCTGCTTTTAGAAGCTGAAGTTATGCATCACGTACCTAGTTTAGTGAGCTAATAATTTCCATACCTTGGGGGTTTTGGTGTCATTAAGATCTTCAATGGGTTTTCATTAGTTACTGCTACAAGCTTCTTTTCTATAAACCCCATAGAAGGGAAAAAGAACAAAACACTCTCTCTGTAATTTATAGTTTGGGATGATTTGGAGATTTTATATTCAAACATAGGCACTTCAGTGAACATATGTATTTTGGGCAATTGTAGCACAGGCTTTTCCCTCGAAACTGAACGCCGTTTTTCTGCATAGGAATAGTATGAAATGGTGAACAAAAATTGACCAATTGAAAATTAAAAACTTTTTAGATGTTTTTGGACAGATGATGACACCTGCCAGACCTAGTTTTCTAGAGTTCTTGTGAGGCTAAACATGTGGACAAAAAAAATCACGCTGAAAAAGAGTAGCTGTTTGATTTTTGTTGCAGTTCATATAGTATTTTTGAGATTAATAATTAGGCTAGATTAGCCTAAAAAAATTACTGTGGTGGATGAAAAGAAGTCTTTTAATCAATTTGTTGCTTCTCCAGTGAAGGTAAGGGACACCAGATGAGAAGACTCAAGTAGGCAATGTTGGCCTCAGAAGAAGGCCTTTATTTCTACCAGTGTTATGAACAAAGGTGTAAAATCTATAAAGTGGGTCTGAAAGCCATAATGTGCTGGGAAAGAAAAGTATTTGTTTTGTTGTTTCTTTTTTTTTTTTTCAGACTTTTAAGATTCAGACTTCCAAACTTTTCTCTGGAACCACAAATAAGAAACCCCACTCTCTTTTTTTTTGCAGCCACCTTCTATTAGAGTTAGCATACACCCACCATGTGATTTTAGAAAGTACACTCTTTGTGAGATTAGAAGTAAGTGCTACAGGCTATTTCTACTATTTGTAGCTGTAGACTAAAAACTGATTAGGATATGCTTTGAAAAAATTCTTATTTTCTAGCCAGTGTTTCTGAAGGAGCAACCTTAGCTTCTGGATAAATGGTTTCCCATTCTGTCTTACAGTTTTAAAGGTCAAATTGTGCCATATTTTTCTCACCCAAGATTGCTTCATGCAAGCTGGCATGCCTGTCTCAGGACTGTACCTAAATCTATACTGTTGATTGTAAGAATACTTAACTATCATTGCTTTAATTCATAGAATTCAAATCACTTTTCATAAAATACAAATTATCCTTCATCCCCTTTCACTAATGGGAAAATGGAGCACAGAAAAGTAAAGGTGATTTGGTCATGGAAACCAGGAAACAGCCCTAAGCCTTCAGCACTTCAACCACTGCACCACCCATTCTTCATAGGCAGATGTTCTCTTTTGGAAGTTTCACAAACTCCAGATTCCATGGGATAATGTCCTTATATATGAATATTGTAAAACAAGAGCAATGTTGTCATTTTATAAAAGAGATTTTTTTTTTTATATGTTAGACCAGTTACCATATTTTAAGCAGTGGCAATGCTGATACTTCCTGGTTTTCAGAGATTAAGATGGGCTGAACAATGGAGGGTTTCCCATGGTAAAAGTACTGCTGTAAATGTTTCTTCTGGTAATGTAATTAGGAAGTATTGGCTCCAGTTAATGTAACTTAAACAAAACATGTTGTCCTCAGCAAACTTGTTAAACAGGCATAGCCTTGTCTGAAAAGAAAACAGGCACATATAGTGTTTCCATGGAAACTCAGTTAAAATGCTGATTTGTGGACATGAGCATAATCAGTACTACAATCTAATCTGATTGAAATAAATAAGGGTCTTAGTTATGAAGTCAACTCAGTATAATAGTATCTCTACATACGCAAGAGTCGTAGATTCTTTCTAATGGCATGTAAAAACAGAGAAAAAGTAGGGAAATTTGTGTGGGACCCTTCTATTTTTCCTTCTATATTTATTTGTGCCATTTCTGAAACAAAATAAAAATTCAGAATTTAAAATAAATTCATAATAAATAGACATTATTGGAGTTGGTTATAGTTTGCTGCATCTCTAATGTGTGTGTTTGATTCCTTTTCTGTAAGGGCAAGGCATATCAGGTCTGTACTGTGAGAGAACTAAGATAATCTTTACTTCCCTTATACACATAATGAGAAGATTAATTAATTCTGAAAAAGACTCTAGCATCCTTGTTTGTAAAATAGCAGAAAAATACACAGTTGATTGAATTGACCTATTAGAAAATTAAATATGTTTTGTAAATGTGTTGTAGCAGCATTTCCAAGAGATCCTTTGTCACTTAGAAATGTCTACAGTTTGGAAAGTGATATTTCAAAGTTATTTTAATGCCTAGGAATATGGTCAAGAATTCAGAATGACAACCTAACATTTACAGGTTGCAGTGAGACATAAGTGCTTCTGGAAAGCCCATCAGTCTCAGCCTACCTTTGGTACATGCCTTAGCAGCTACAAAAACCTGTCCTTTGGAAGAGTAACTTTCTTTGTAAGTCAATAATTGATTTGCCTTTATACAAAACAACATTTCTGAAAATTCCTGCCAAAAGGCCTTTCTTTAAGTGGAGATTTGAGGACCTTTTTGTGTTCTCCAGAGCTCCATTCTGGAAGGTGCGAAGTGTTCTTATCGTATGTTGGGCATCCCTTAACTCTCCCAGACTTCAGAGAGCACTAGCAGTGCTCAACACCTTTCAGGCTGAAACCCCAGCTGAATTTGCACCTATCATGCAACTTAGTAGAAGTAGAAGCTACTTTGTGTAATAAATCCTTAGTTTAATGGAATATCAGACAGCTACATTTCAGAAACCTGCCTGATTTATTTCAAAGTTAGTATATTTAAGAGGATTACATCTGGTATCCATGATATTGATTTCCTTCAAAAATTACTAATTTATACTTCTAAAACATCCTTTAAGGCTGTATTGACAGCTAAATCCTCTGAATCATTAGTATATAAATTGTAATATATTATTTGTTGAAGTATCTGGATAAAGGTTTATGTGAGGTAAGTATGGTCCGTTTGTGCTTCTATTGTGAAAGTCATGTCAGCACTTACACTATTTCCAGAAGTCAATAATTCACCCAGAGAAGTTCACTTGTAACCATAACTTGGCACACAGATCTTGGGCAATGATGACATTTTATTAAAAAAAGACACAGACATAAATCAGGAGGGTTGCAAATTCACCAGTGCTATTTTTTTGTACTCACAACTGCAGACTATGATGGTACTACTCAAGTCTTTTTCAAACACAGAAAAATGTGCTTGTTGACTCTTTTGGGCACATACAACTTTTTGTACTTTTCTAAAACTATAGATTACCACTATGTGGCTAAACAGCAAAAACATGGTTAAATAAAGTAGTGAGCTTAGAAAAATAAAAACATGAGAACTGTTCTGGAACATTACAGTAAATATTTGACTTAAAAATATCCAATAGATGTGGTGTTGAAAGGCTGGAGAGTTGTATGCATGATGAGGTATTTCTGATGTATTATTTGACTTCAAATAACATTACTCATATTTTAGCAATTCAAAGTAATTTGCTAATCATAGTATACCACAGTTTGTAGAGAATGTCACTATTATTATTATCACTCAGTAAATAAGAGATCCAAAACTTATTTCCAAGTGATGTGATTTGATAAAATGTGTTTGTTTTCTCATTTGGCATCCTAAGTCTGGTTTGACTAATAAGATTTTGTATATTCATAGAGCTTGTTTGCATTCAAGTACCCACCATGACAACAGGATAGGGCAAGCTGTTAGTAGTCAGTGTGGGCAGGAAGAGCTGAATTCCCTAAGTCCCCTCTTTGTGCTAAGGTTGTTAGAAGCAGAATCTATATATCTTGGCCCCTAGGTCTGTAGTAGGATGGCATTGAGTTGACAGAGGACAAATTGGACAGAGAGCTTCTTCATGAGTCCATTTTGCAGTGGGTGCCAAAATATTTATCTTTAATGTCTCTTCCAAAGTATTCTGTGTCTGGCAGTAGGACAACTTGAACCCATTCTGCTACGATAGGATTTCAGTTTGGGAAGGGTAAACATCTTTGGAAATAGCAATAGAAGCTTTGCCCACTTCTGAAATGAGCCTCTCTCATGCTGATATCTCATGCTGAGATATGTAAAGGTGGATTTTTTTTTTTTTGGTCAGCATGCTTAGGTAATAGCCAGAATCAAATCTGAAAAGAAAATATGATCAAGGTTTGAATGTGTCATATTTTAGTCACAAGTGTAAGCAGAAAGTCTGACAGCTGCTATGAGACTATGGTTGCATTCTCCAAAACTTCAGATAAATATCCTAATTTCTGGATGTTTGTCTGAACTTTGAGCCTCTTAATGTTCCTTAATTGCAAACTTGAAAATACAGCCTTTTGGCTGAGATTGAAAGGTATATTGACTGTGCTGCTCTAAACTAGAACCTCAGCTGTAAGAAGTAAAGCTTTTTTTGAGAACTTGACAAGTCATGGATCCTCCTATAAGATTTTATAAATGTGCTTAAAAGTATATCCTGTTCTTATTTTTTGTTTCAGTCATGGGATGTACTTGAGTAGCAAGAAAACCCTATAAAACTAAAAAATGCTTAGGGAATTATTAAAATACCCTCACTGCTTCATCATTTTAGCACTACTGTGGTCAGATTTCAGCCTTCACATGCTACCATCAGAATTCAGAAATATTTGTTTGAGTAGTGGGCATGCAAGGAGATGCTGGAAGAAAGCTGAAGGCTCACAGGAATTCACAAAAGCTCTGCCACCAGCACAGTTTGCATTGTCATGGTGCATGTCTTCTTGCTATAGGCTGCTTAAGCATCTTGGGGCTAAGAAAAATACTACCCAACTTTTCTTTTTTTTTTTTTTTTTTTTTTTTTTAAATTCCTGGGGGTTTTTTTGGGTTTGTTTTTTTTTTTGGTAATGGAATAAGCCAGGAGTCAGCAGGTGTCAGGTATTTTCTAAAAGTCATGGGGAGGATACTGCAGGCATCAGACAGGACTTAACCATGCCCTGCCTCACCCTCTCCAAATTGGGCAATCTAAGCCACTACTTTATACTATCAATGTACTCCTTGTATTTCTCAGGAACAAGGTACTTATCTTTCCAGCAAAGTGCACTTAGTGTAATTTTGCATGCCAAGAGATTGCCTTCCTCCAGGCTTATGGGAGGTTTGGTTTTGGGTTTTTTGGTTAGCTGGGAGGTTTTTTTCATTTTTTTTTTTAAAAGTTACAGATGGATTCTCAAGTACCTCCCTTGAGCTGTGCTCCTGGTACACAAAGTATTGTGGTGTAAATGAGTAGATTTCTGTGGGAGCCCTTTGTTACAGTGTTGGCAGCACATCAGCTACTTTATAACTGTCTGAATGATAATTTACAGATAACCTGTTTCCCTCCAAGTTCCTCAGTGAAGACTCCTGAAAAGGCAATGGACTTTCAGCCAACAGCATCTATATTTTTTCATGCTTTCACTCAATTTATATTCTTTCTGTGTTTCCTTCTGCTCCTGTTGCTACTTCATTAGTCCTTCAGAAGGAAGATATGTGTCAGGGAGTCAAAGGGAGTCTGGTTTATGATGATGTTCACAGACTGCCCTCCACAGTTCAGTTTGTCAGGGGCTGGCTGCAAACCAAACCCTTCAGCTTTCCCTCGTGGTTTGAGTTTGGATGAACTTCGGCCTCCCAGCAATCATCGTCCTGCTCCCCTTTCAGCTTGGCCTCACATCAAGTTCCCAACATCTCCTCCCTTTCTGTTTGAGCTTGGCCTCCAGGAAATACCAGTTGCCATTGCCTTCCCTGTATCTTGGGAGTTTCCATCCAGACAACTGCTTCCACCACTAATTCTAAAAATCTTCTGGAAGAAAATAGCAGGTTTGAGGTCTGTGAGTTAAGAGGCAGAACTTCAAGTTTCCCTGGCCCATTTAAGTAGAATTCACTCATTTACCTACTGCATCACAACACCTCTGATGAAGGAAGTATTCTTTGTGTTGCTAAATCTTAGGAGAGGTTATGGAATGTGTAAACTGTCTCCCATAAGAAACTGATAATTATATTGGACTGAAAAGTGTCTGTGTATGTGCAGTCATTTCACTTATTTGCTGACAAAAAGATAAAGGTAAGATATCAGTAACAAAACAAGATTTTTTTCCTGCCTATTGTTTAGAATCCAAAACTATGTGATAATTTTTACTTTGAGATATTTAGATTTTGCATTGTCTAGGTTAATAAAAGACTTATTTTTTTGAACCATCAATCTATAAATGTTAATGAGGCACTCTATCTCAAATTTAGGTGGAAAAGGTAGGTGCACATTTACATAGATTTCAAAGGATTTAATACCAAAATAATTTTCAAAGATAAAAATAATTTATGGGTACCTAAATATGCAATAGACACATTGTGGGGTTAAGCAAGAAGGTTCCATGTCTGAGAAGCTACAAGCAAAGTTGTAATAACATTAGAAATTGTTACTGAGTTAAATAGTAAAATGTAAGAACCCCAGTCCAACAAAACAGTGCATTGAGGGGGCAGTTTCTGAAAAGCAGTAGTATCTTATCCAAATGTGTAGTAGATATTCTATTTTTTCCTGGAGTAGGAACTATATCATAAGCAAAACAGAAGAAGGTGTATAACTGCTCAATAATTTGGCCCATCTTCTTGTGAATTTTACTCTTTTATCCCAGGCTACTTATAACTATTCATTACAAAGATTAGCAGCCAGTATTGAGACTGACCAGTGCTTTCAATTATAAGCTCATGATTTTGTTATAGTAAAAATAGACAGACTTAAACTGTTTGGCTGATTTTTGTTTGTTTGTTTGTAGTGGTTGGTTCTGTTATTGTTGGGGTTTTTTTGGATTTGTTTTTTGAGTTTTGGGGGTTTTTTTTGGGGGGGCGTTTGAATCAGGATCAGTCATTCCAGATAATAAAACTTAACAATTTTTTCATGTTATTATCAAATTCTGAGGATCTTCTGTTTGAAGAGAGGAACTAAAAAAATGAGCCAGGGTGAGAAGAGGAAGGTACAGGTATAAGGGGGAAGATCACTGAGAAGGAAACTGAACAAAGTGTGAAGTTTGGAAAATGTGCAAGTTTTTCCCATTTCTGAAATAAGCCTTATTTACTGTGCAAGTAAACTGAACCTGGGATTAGGAGCAGTCTGGGAAGTGCACAGTTGACAAGTGCTCACTCATATTTTTATGTATCCTGCTTGTGATTTAAGTATCTCAGTCTTTGCCTGATCTAAGCACCAAAGACAGAGAGATTTTGAACTGAAGCAGATTTAGAGTATAAACAAAAATGCAATTAACTTTTTAAAAATATTTAAAGGTATTCTGGATGTTTCACATTTAGTTATTAGATATTTTAAAAGATAGCAATAAGAGTTAATATTAGTAGGCCAAAAGAAGAGCATCTTGAGGACTGTAAGCTTAATATATAAAGGCAACACAGATTGAAAAATAATCCTGTCACAAGGCTGTGTTCAAGATTTCTTATTTTGAAGCCAACTGAAACCTCAAGTTGGAGACCAAAATGTCCTTGATATGTTAGGTATCTTTTATGTTTGAGAAAGAGTCTTAGTCTATACTGTATTCTCTGTGAAAACCAAAGAAGACCATGCTGATCTAGTGCTTTTATACAGTGTCATGGTCTATAGACACTTCACAGAATGGAAATCCCTTTAGCTTTAACTACTTTTTCCTAATATTGTGTATTTGGAATCCTTCCGTCAGGTTTATAGGGAGAGTCAGCTCCTCTCTTGTCTGAAATAAATCAGTCCAATCTATTTTCCTCTCTTATTTAAAGTAGGAGATTATTCTTTTTACTTAGAACCAAAGTAGGCTTGTAATTCTGTGCACAGAAGTAATTTGTTGAGGAAAGCTTTCCTTATCTTTCTGTCTGTTTGCTTAACCATGGAGATCTTGAAATGAATGCAGGCAATCCTGACATTTTCTGGGTAGTTGTTTTCCTTCATGTTTGCCAGGATACTAAGTAGCCCTAAGCACTGTAGCAGTTGAGCACTTCCCAATACTTCTATCCTGAAACCAACCCAATAAAAGAGTGAAATATTACCTTCAGCCATGGAATTGATGCATAAGGAAATTACTTATTTAACAATAATTATCACTGAGCCAAGATTTTAACTTTGTCATTCTTGGCCATCTGTTATTTCATAGTGTCTGCACTACAGAAAAGCAGCCACTTTGTTAAAGAAAGGGAAGAAATCTCAAGGAGTTAATAACTGTTTTCCATAGGCAGCATTAAAGGCATTTATTGGAATCACCTAATTGAATTTGCTAATGTGATTGAAGCAAAAAAAAAAAAATATTGGATTTGCAATATTCATTTGAAATGATGCATTTTGTGTTACATGGAGAAAGAGCTTTAATACCCCTCCATCAGCTCCCATTAATTGTTCTCCTCCAATCCTCCAGCTCCAGCCCACCCTCCCCCATGACATTACAAAGGAAAGGCAGCAATGAAGACAAAACCTTTTCTCCTCATCTTTGCTCATTTTTTCCTGGTTGAAGCAAACCAGTTTTTATTCTTTGGCCATTTTGGCTGAACCAAGTCTGCAAATGTTGAAGAATACTTTACAATGCAAAGATCAGTTAGAATTTTCATTGTTGGTGGTTTGTTTATGAATAACAATGTAGGTGTTATCTGGATACCTCACTAAACAATATTTAGAAAATTTCAGTGCAATTAATTTTTTTTATCTAACCTCTGTGGTAGCTGTTACACCCAGTAGGCTAAACTAGGAATATGTGACATGGGAGATAGAGTTTTGAAGTTTTCCTTTTTCCCTTTTCCTCCACGTGTAGCCAGTTTGCAAAACATAGATTTAAAGATAGGGTGGTTTGGAGCACAGATATTTAATTCTGAAGTTCCCGAGTGCTGAAGGACTAGGGGTTGCTTGGAAGATATATCAGCTCTAAAACCTTTTGAAGTAAATTTGAACAGCATTTAAGACATTAAATGACCAAAAAAAGTCATCATCTAGTTACAATGTTCTTGAAAAGAAAGAACATTGTAACTAGAACAGTGTAATAGAACATTGTAACTAGAAGGCAGGACAGCCTGCAGAAATGCTTTAGAATCTCACCTGGGATTGAAAAGAAAATTATTTTCCCATATGTTGACATTGTTAGTTGTTTTAAATATAGAGGCATTCAAATAATTTTTAGCTGAATTTTAGGTTAGCATTAGTAATTTTCATTTATTTTATATTACATAGGACACAGAATTTTCAGAAGCTATTCATTCTGTGACAGGGAAGTTCCTATGTGGAACTGGGCAAGGAAGAACATGTAAATAAACTAAAATGGTGAGATTACAATCTCACAATAAAATGCACCTCTCAAAATAACTGCCTAATGCTGCTTTCACCATGCAATGTTTATGAGAGCTGTATTCTCCTATCCTGCAAACATAGGTACAGATCAGAGAATCACTTAGATTGGAAAAGACCCTTAAGATCATCAAACCCAACTGTAAATCAGGCCTAATCAGCATGCAGCACTTCATTATTTTATACCAAGTAAAACTCTAACTGAGAAAATGCTTCACCACAGGAATATGTAACCTGTTAAAATGTTCCTGCTGTAATGTTGTATTATCTTGAGCAGAGTAGTTAAGACAGATTTCTGCTTTACTTCTTTCAATGGCATTGTACCTCAGAGACTAGTGATACAGCTCTTTTCAGAGTTTGATAGAGAAACATACTTTTTGGTTTGGGGGATTTGTTTGTTGTTTGCTTTGGTTTTCTTTTGTTAAGAAAGCCAGGAAGTACCTAAATTGATAATGCTGGACCTTCAGTTTCTAAACAAGCTACATTACTGCTGTAATCATGAGAATCTGCTCAAGTGGGAAGTGGGAGCAAGTCCAGTATTTCTCACTGTCTTTTATTTTCTCTCACAGTCTGTCCAAGAAAGCATCAAAATTTGTAGAGCTGATACTCTGAAACCAAATCTGCAGCTGCCTGCCTCTTCTCATCCTCATGAGGAGGGATGCTTAGTGTTTCATAGAAATTAGTTCCAGTATTTCAAATGTCATTATGCTACAGCATTCCATTGTGCAACTCATTTAAACATGCACATTGAATCTTTTACAGATGAGCTTTGTCATAATTATCTTGTTACTGTTTCAGATTCTCTCTCATGTGGTATGGAATTTGTACTGGACACTAGAAAACTTTCAGTCCATATTCACTTCCATTTTATGTAAGGAAGGTTCAATGCTATATAATCAGCACTTCTCTACAAAATATTTACATTTAAATCTTTGAATCACAAGATAATTTAGACTGGGAGGAATCTCCTGAGCTCATCTAGTCCAATATCCTGCTCAAATTTGTATATAAATATAACTTCATTATGGAAGAACAATAGTTGTAACTTTTTGTTCATGTTTATTACACTTTGATTAACTTTCATTAGTAGTTTACAAGAACAGAAATGACATTGAATTAAAACTTGTTTTGCCAGGTGTTTTGAACAGGCCAGCCATGGCAGATCAAGTAATCTCTAAATTACAGAGATTTTTCACTGACATGCAGTGGAATATTTTGTATTCTAGCATCACCCTTATTGATCTGTACTGGAATTTTGCAGTTTAGATATACTATGGGCCTTGGATAGATGTCATATGTGTTGGATATATAAGGACAAATGGATGAACACCCCTAAACTTAGTGGAATAGATCTTTGACTTTATTCTTCAAAGTTTAATAAATGTCTCTTACAGGTTTAAACTTTCATCTGATCTTTCATGACAACTCTATTCCTTTACATCATCAGGATAATTAACTTGATAATTTAAAATTGAAATTTCCTCAATTTTGGCAACTGCTTCTCTGCTCTGGGTGGAGGTATCTCTAACAGTGCAAGCTCCGAAGGGTCAACCTTATCAGGATATAAGCAATATCTAAGTACAGTCCACACATCTCTGCCTGTTAATAGCATGTTATATTGACATTTCCCATGCTGTTTTGCCTCCATTTCAGAAAAAGCAGGTAGGATATGCAGGTCACCTATGTGCTAGGAATGAACCTAAAGGCAAACAATAGATGAAGGAAACATGTGCTACATGGCTGTCAGATAGCATCTTCTCATGGATCATAAAATAAATTCCTAGATAATAAAATATAGCTGGAGAGAGTCTCCTCTGGTGTTTATTCTAAAGGAGAACTGATCTTCTCTGTTTAGCAAAATGGTTCATGAGTCACAGATAGCAGAAAAATATTTATAACCTGCTATAATATGAAAATTCCTTATGTAATTTCACATCCCATTGTATCAGTTCATAACGGATTGCATTTCACATGCTTTTCCCTACCTGCTAACACAAAATAAAATATATGCATGACATCAGTGTGTGTGCATTTGCAAAAGCAAGTACCAAGAATCTAAATGTAAATGTGGTTTTAAATGATTCC
>NW_008692154.1:59216-66948 GCF_000695815.1 Acanthisitta chloris
ATTTTATTCAGTTTTCCAAAACAACTGTTTTCTTTGAGACTTTGTTTGTTTTTAAACAAAACTTTGTATCAATGAATTTGCTAGGAGTTAGATCTTCAGACTTTTAAGGCTGGAGTTTTTTTAAATTCTCTTACTTTGGGCAGATGAAAACAGAAGACTCAATTACCTTTGGAGCTTATGCAAACCACAGTGCATTATTCTTCAATAGAAACAATGACAGGAACATCAGACTAGGCTGGAAGAAAGGTTTGCTGATAGTCAGAAAAAAATAATCCCACCTGAGATTATGAGAAATATATAGTTTAAACTAGTTGTATCTTGAGTTATTATTTTTAGAAGTTAAACTCTATTACCATTAATATAGTTTTTCTTTAAAGTCTGAAACGCAGGAATATTTGTCAGATACTTTAACAGAATTGCACATAATAGTCTTAACTTCAATTTTTTCAAATAAATTTTTAATGCTTCTTGTGTTCCACTGATAATTCATGGATTAAATGATTTCAAAACCAACATTTTCATGTTTTTCAGCGAATCTTCATATGCTTCAACACAAAGCATATAGTGTGTTCCCTATTATATTGCTATTATATTGGTACGAGTGAAGTATAAATGAGATCAATGTGAACATAAGTATGTTCTGCTTGTGGTTCTTTTATGTTAATTATGAAGACATGCAATTTCTATGACATTTTTTGCCTTGTGTAGTCTTCACATTATGCTAGCAGCATCTTCATGTTTAACCAAACCACAAATGGCTTAATATATGATAGTTTCTTCAATCTATTTAGTTGCAGTTTTTTATTTTAGGTCTTACTTTCTCTTTTCATTATAAGACTTTTTCCTTCTGGGTAGTTTTGAATAATAATTGAGAAGGAATTAAGCATGCTGGGTTCATTTATTTTATTTTTAATTTATGTCTTTTCCAGCTGTAGGTATCCAGATGAAACTTGAATTCTTCCAACGGAAATTTTGGACTGCAAGCAGACAGGTACATTTAAAATTGAAGTTTTCTTTGTCATTGAATCCACAACAGCTTTTTAGCTGTGCAGGTGATGTTCTGCAATATTTTGTCACAAGCAAACCATTGTATTATGTATTACAAGAGACAATGTATTTGAAGACTTGCTCTTCTGGCTTACATTCCAGTTCGTCATTACAAAAAGGAGAGGATTCAGTGGTGAAAAATAATTGCTTGATCCCATGTTTATGAATGCAATTAGAAAGATTATTACTTTGTTGGTATGTTATTTTTCTCCCTTAGAAAAAGAGGAAATAGTAAATAAACCCATGATATTTATTTGCTTTTGGTGACAGCAGAATCATATCTTCTCACTTACTGCAGATTTATCTTCTAATATTCAGTAACTGAAGTACCACATAGATAATTAACTAAACTAGATTACTGAATCATGGTTGACATTCATAGTCTTCAATGAACTATACATAAAATGTTCAGGAGATAGAATTTTTTCTCATTGAAGAGGATGATGAGGTACTTTCTAAAGATTAGGGGGTGCCATCCCTACTTTGAGAATCCACTGGACCTACACCGTTTCAGAAAAAAAAAACCTAAAATGCAGGTCTGACCCCACCCCTATTGGAAAAGCATTCCATGTCCCTGAATGGTCTCCAAGCTTCTAGTACATGGAGAGGATTGTGCTGCTTAAAGCAGTTGAAATTGTTACAGTGTGAATGCACCTTTTCTCTGCAGGCAAGAACAGAAGAGGTTTGGTGAACAGATTTAAAACTTTCCTAGTCATTTTTAGAACAATGTTAGATAAAAATGTAACCAATATCAACTCCTTTATAATTCTGCTCATATGAATTTTTAAAATGTTATGTTTTGTGATCTTTGAATAAGAAATGAAAATATTTTATTGATTTTTGATATCATTTCTAGTGTGCCTCTCTTGATGGGAGATGTGCTATAAGTTGTGATGATGAAGTAAGTGTTTAACAATTTTTCTTTTTGCTTATTTATACCTCTACTGCAGTAGAATATAAAGTTGATGAATTTAATTTGAATCTCTCATTGTACATTATGATCTCTTGGTGTAATTGGGAATCACCTGCTAAATATGAGGCTATTTAGATAGTTGTCCCAGGCTGATAAGACATTGGGAGATTGATTACCCCAGTGTGAATTAAGACACAAATGAGGTCAAAATACCTTTAGGGAGTGAAACTTGATTATTGGTTACTCAGTGGGGAGAGAGAAGGCACAATAGGAAAGATAGAAACAGAAAAGGGGGGAAGCAAGCAAGATTTGGGATGGTGCAGCAGAGATAGTCACCACCATTGGTCCCGCAGCATTCTGATGATCCATAGTTTTCTTTTCTTTGGTGATGAGTGTGCGCAGTTCTCCGGACACTGGTCCTTTTCCTAGGGCTCTGTCAGGCACTGACTGGTCAGTTTCCCTGGAGTTGAGCAGTTCCAGCCTCTGATGTCAGTCGTGGGCAGTGGTGGACAGTGGTGCCTTGTGGCAGCTGGAAGGGATGTTGGTCATTGTCTGGCAGATGGCTCAGCAGCCAGAGGGTGTAGGTGGTGGACAGTGGTGCCTCCTTACCTCAGAATGTAGGCTGTTGTCTCTTAGCTGGAGGGTTTGGGTGGTGGACAATGGAGCCTCCTTATCTCTGCCCCTGGAGACATCCTGTGACTCAACAAGCCTTGAGGGAAACAGTCCAGGGGTCGATGTTTTCAGTCTTCTACACCAAGTCATCAAAGCCAGGCAAAGTCAAAACAAACATTTCTTAAAAGTCCCTTACAATAGTAATACTTTTCTTATGTCTGCTTGCCTACATCCATTTAATTTCAAGGTTGACACAAGTACCTCAAACGTGTTACAATTACTTCTGCTTTGTGAATCCAGTTTGGGAAATAATTTGAAGTGGTGCTAAGGCATTTTTGTACTATTTTATTGTTGATTTTAGAAAAGCACAAGTAGTTTAAAGTCTTTTCAGCTGCTTTGTAGAAATTTAGTAATGGTGTGAACCATGGTGATATAAATTCCAGACATTTTCTTAATGACAACACATACCATTGATAGGATTCATCCAAATCACAGCTCCTCTGTTGAATCTGTTAACTTTCACAGCTTCTCTCAATGGCAAAAAAATATCCTCTGAACAATTGTGGTATAAATTAAAGCATTTAAAAGTAAATATTAAAATTTTTATGCAAATGGAGTGGCACAATAATAATTAAATATTAATGACTACTAATAGTAAAATATTGTCACAAATTAAAAATTAAAAATAAGGGAATTAATTGATGAGTATGTGATACCTTTGATTCTGAAATACAGACATCCTGTTGATTAGAAATCCTTCTTTTTTTTCTGTGAGCTTTTTTATTTTAATGTTCTGTTTTCTTTCCTTTTCATTTTTAGTTTCTTAACCCTTATTACATTCCATTATTGTTATTGTATATTGGAGCTGTGAAAAATACAGAGAGGACTTGAACTTGATCAAAGTTACTGTAATTCAAATGTGTTCTCAGACCTCAGTCAACATTCTTGCTGTGTTTATTCTGGACTTCATGCCTACTGTTTTACAAGCTCAGAGACTCTCCACCTATGGAATGTTCCCCTTGAAACCTGAAGTTCACTGAACTTGAACCTCTGGGCAAACCTGAACATAGTCCACTTCCAATACCTGTGAAACACTGTGAATTAGACTTCTTTCAGACTGGTCTAGTCTATGCAAATGCTATTATCCCATGCATTAATCTCATATCAGAAATCTTCTCTTTGAGACTTGCTAACATATTGGACAAGTAAATGCACCCTGCTGTCCTTTGTCAGTGCCAAAGTTAAGTTACAAACTGTTTCTTTAATGCAGTGCTGAATACTGAAAGTTATTTATCTTGCTGGCAAGTGGTGAATGAATGTTCCTGAATGAATATTTTCCCCTTGTTAATGTTTTTTAAATGGATTGAAATTGAAACCCTCTTATCTTCACATTCCACCAGACGATACAGATTCCACTTCTTGCATTATGCCTGTTTCCAATAATAATGCCAAGAAAATAGTATCTTTTAAAGTTCTGAACAATGCTAGTGAATAACTATGTCTTAGGTATTTGAGACATGGCCACTAGTTCTTGAATCAAGCCAGTATTTTCCCAACTGTATATAAGCCATAAACTATGAAATTAAGCCTACACTGAGTGTAGCTACTTTTATTTATTTTCTATACTATGGAGAAATATTGTTTCTAAAGCACTATCTTTAGATTAATCTTTCATGCATGAGGATTGCAAGTATGTATCCTCAGAAGAGCCCTTTGTTGACTTAGCTCCTCTCCTAATAAAGTTAGTGGGAGGTTTATGATTGACTTTGGGGAGAGCAGTGTTCTGGTGTTACAGACTACTTCTGAAATTCCACCCTTCACACACCATTGAGGTTAAGTAGCTGCCTCTTCTGAATGCATTAGCTCCACTCTGTTCTTTGCCAGCATCATCAGCTTTTCACATTGCATTTGCCAACTTTTGGCTTTCTAGCAGATCAAAGGTTGGAAATGAGTTGTTTCAACTTCCTTTTTGACAGGTTTTCTGTCACTGGGGGTGCCTGTAGCTTAGGTTCTCCTATTAGAATGAATATCCTGCATTTACTTTAGGGAATGGTGTTCGTTCCAAACTTTTGCCTGATTTGGGATTTCTTGTTTTTTAAAAACTTTATTTCAAGACAGCATTTCTGCAAATCTCTCCTGTTTGGCCCCATGGAACAGTGCTAATATTAGACATATATAGGCATCTTTTGAAATATCAGACTAGATTTTCATGTCTTGCACTTCATTGGGCTGCTTTCCTCCCTAAAACAGCAAAGAAATTTTGCTGGATGTGCAGAGTGTAGCAGAAAGTATATTTTAGCATATGTTTTCCCATTTGCAGCAGAAAAGGTTTTGAATTAAAAAAAAAGTCATGAGGATTCCTATATTGAAAGTAATTCTACTTACTCTTTCTTTGTACACAAATGTCACAGAAAGTTCAATAAACGAAGATAAAATATTTTCTGATTTAGACCAACAATAGAAATATGACAAAGATTTAACACTGAGGTAGGTATTTGGCAGTACCAAAGAGAAACAGAGTTATATCAGGGTTTGAGCTGAACCTTATGTTTAAACTCTGAAATGCAGTAATTAAAAGTTTGCCTGTAGCAAGTAATTCACATGAGGTTAAAATAGTGCATGCGTGTATGGAGGGAAGCACTGATTTGGGTTTACCTTGTTTTATACAGTTCATACGTCTGACCTACAAAAAGCTAACAGTCCTACCTCTGAATCCAGTTCCCAATTAAAAACACAATTTGAAAAGCTTTAGGAGACCTGTGGGGCCTCTTTTACAGAAGTTTGTGGTCCCATCCCCCAAAGAACAAATTAAAAAATATTACCTGGTCCCCTGTTGGCTCTGCAGGCTGACACTGTGTTTTCATTAGTACATCGTTAGAGTAATGACCTTGTGCTGATATCTTTCACCAAACACAGGAGAAGCCACCAGGAACTCCAAAGTTCTGTGCCTTTGCAAACTTAGTTATAAGAAAAACTCTTGAGAATGGGTTACAAAAAACACTGACTTTGGTTTTTCTTAAGTTTGTTTAGAATTATCTTATATCCTCCCTTTCTCTAAAAGTTTGTTTTGTTTTGCATGAAACAAATGCATGAAAATTAAATCAAATAGCATCCCATAAGTTATGTGAGACTACACTTAGAATTTATGTAAACCATTGTAACGACCTGAAGGTTTTATCAATTTAGAATTCACTTAGAAGTAAAGTACATGATTAACTTATGGCTCTATCCTAAAATCGAAAATTAAAATAGTACTTTATTATTTTTCAGACAATCAACTGTTACTTAATAGATAACAATGGATTTATTTTAGTGTCTGAAGACTATAGCCAGGTAAGTGAAAGATTTTTTTTCAATTTTCCCATATAACACATTCATCTCAAATTCCTTGGTTTTGAAACAGGCCACCATTTTAAAATGGCAAGGAATTAGTTACATCGAATTAAAAAAATTCCTTCTCCAAAGAATGCAAGTTGTTTCTCACAGGAGCTCAGTTTCTGTCTCCCATTGGGGCAGGGTCTGCTCTTAAACTCATAAATGTTCTCTTAAAGACCTTTCTTGCTGCAGAAGTGTCTGTCTTCCATACGATGTTTTTACCCCAAGAAAAAAAAACCAGATTCTCTGTGGCATTTTTTTCACGTGGAAGGGTTGGGAAAGGAGGGAGGGAGGACGCTGTGGGGGACACAGCTTTTATATTCAAACTTGAGTTAATGAGATTTTACAGAGCTGTTAGCTGAGGAGTTTGTTTTTTGAAGTGGATTACAGTCATTGAAGGATTAAAACTAAGCACTCAGCATCACAACAGAGAGGCCAAAGAACATGATTAATGAGAAGATTATTCAAAACATTAATTTGCTTTGTCTTCTTTGAAAATGATTGAAAAATTAATGCATAATCGCTCAATCCAGAAAACCTGATGAAGGAACCATCACTATTCTCATTAACTTTTTCCTGAAAACTGCTGGGATGGTGCCCCAATTATGCCAGGATTGTCTGCAGTTGAATTCCTTTTATGTGTTGGGATTGTGAATAGCAATATCTACACTCCTACTTAGCCTTCAGGTGAATTGAATTTGTTATGACTAGGTTGGCTACTGAGAAACTGCTTTCAGAAAGATCTCTGGGTGACTTGGGGGAGTATTTGTGGCAAAAAAAGAAGCCAAACTGAGCATTTTGCTTTTAAATTAAAAGCTTGAATTATTATAACCTTAAATCTGACACTTCAGAAGGTAAAAAGGGAGTGATATTTTTCACCTTTGAATGGCACAAAAGTAATTGCATGTTTCCTCGTGATCCCTTTCTTCCTTGCTCTGGTTTGGTTGGGACTTTGAAGATTCTATTAGCACATAATAAACAAAGGAAAGACCATTTTTCTGAAACTGTCATCCTTCCACCAGAGCATTAACTGTTATGCATGGTGTTCTGTGTCATGCAAAGGCCATTCCTCGTGGTATGTCATCTTATATGCAAAACTGGGCACTGACATTGACTATTTTGTTTAAATTTATTAAGTTTATTGCTTGCAGCCCTTTAGAATGTCAAGCATGTTCTGAATATAATTCCAGGCCTGATGTTTGAAGCAGCTGTTTGGTTTGTTTTTATAAATCTTTTATCTATAGATCAAATCAATATTTTCTGCTTAGTTAGGCATGACCTAAGAAATACACTCATTATTGAATAGTGATACATTTAAAACATGTCTGTCTCATAGTCTCTGCTTTTGTTGTTGTTAGTATTCACAGGTATGTAGTTGTGCAAGGGATTTGCTAGTTTATACTTGGCTACAGCCAACAAATATTTGGAAGAAATATTTCCTCTGGTAGTTACCTGTTACTAACCATTGCATATTCCTGTGAGGAGTATAGTGTGGACAACTGTTGGACCAGAACTAGGCTAGAAATGTGTTCTGACCTAGTTTTTTAGTTACTATGGATCTAAGCCTAAGATGGACAGCAAAGTTGTCTCTATGTTTATATAATACTACAGCAAGATTATAGCAATTACAATAGCATATGTTTATTTTTATATGTATATGTGTGTATACACTCAATTTATTGTGGATAGAAAAGGCCTTGGGAAGTGGGATGATGCCTTATCAATTACTCACCTGCCTGGGGTTGCTTCAGCACTGGTTTTCCATGGACTTTCCAAACATGACCT
>NW_008692154.1:66980-88808 GCF_000695815.1 Acanthisitta chloris
CAGTATAGTTCTTCATCTGAATTGCAACTAAATCTTAATTTATAAAAAAATTCATGATAACCAGGGTGTTACTGCTTTTGGGGGGAGAACTGGCATTAACAAACAGAGCTTTTGTGGAGAGAATGGTCACTAGAATGTCTTCATAAGACTGCTGCACAACTTGATAAATCAGGTTTATTACTATCTAAGGTCATACTAGGCATTTGTGGTTTGGGGTTTTTTGACATTGACTGTCTCTCCAAAAGTTAGGGTAATCTTTCTTCATCACTCAGCTAGGGCTATTGAAGTTAGTATTTTTAGTCATGTTCCTCTTATTTCTAGAAGACTTTACATACCCATATGTTTTGGAAAATGTTCCGAGATTCCCCTGAGTAAAAGAAAAAAAAAAAGGCAACACTTGCTTTTTAGGTGAAGGAATGCCTTTTTTTAGCTAGGGCTGTAACTTTCCTGCCTGCAAAATCCCAGGTGCATACTTGAGGTCAGCTAAGTTCCTTGTAATGGAATTGGGGTTTAGTTCATACAAAACCTATGGAATCCATGCAATTTGAGAGTGTAGTGCCCTTTCCCCCTCATAAATTGTGGGATTTCTCCCTTTAAACAATGAAGAGAAATACCCAGTCCTTCTGGGAGTTGAGGCTCTAAAATAAAACAGGTCTTCCCAAGCTAGAAAAGTGCTGTACATGCAGGATTTTCCACTGTCATCTGAATGGCTGCAGATGACGGAGTCACTTCCATGTTACATACCAAATTCATAACATGAATGTTTGTTTTCTCAACAGAGATTTATTTTTATTAGTCCACAACTACTGAACAAGGACAAAATGAGTAATTCATCAGTCTGAGTGGTTTTAAGTATGAAGTGACTCTGAATGGAGTTAAAATTTATAGCATTGATGAAATGTACTGTTCCAGCTCCTTAAACAGGTCATGCAGGAATTATAAACAACGCTTTTTAATGACTGTTTATGAAATCCTCTCACAACCTGTTTATATCTTTTTTGAGTAACATTTTAATCACAAGGGTTTGTGATCAGATTAGTGTGTTTTCTTTACAAGCTTTAGGTTTGGATGGCTTTTATTTCTGATGTTAGATGTTATATAATGTACCTCAATATATTGTTTAAGCTCTCACATCTGCTCAGGGGTAATAATGAAATCCCAACAACTTGCCATAACTGTGAATTCCTTTTCAGACTTTATGCAGCAGTAGTCCTGAAAACATGTCTATGTAAATGTCAAAGCCACTCTTGTCACACCCTAGAATATGCCAGTTTAAATTGCATCCGGAGTTGTTTTGCATTTATCTACACTTTCGATAATTTCTTGCATTTTTGCCTTACAGACTGGTTACTTTTTTGGGGAAGTTGAAGGAGCTGTGATGAACAAGTTACTAACAATGGGCTCCTTTAAGAGGTAAGAATTAACTCAACTTTCAATCTCTTAAAAAATGTTTTAGCAACAAAATGAAATCAAACTAACTCAATGTCATATAAAAAAGGTCAAGATCAGCTGTGTGGCTGGATTCTCATTTATGCCCCTTTTTCGTGTGACCTGAGTGTATCTCGATCCCATGCACATTGAGCGTTGAGAGCATTGAAGTCAACCTGCAGTGAGTTTCTTATTAAAAACAATGGTTTATTTGGCTACAATGCTAAACCTGTGTGCCTCTCCTCTTCCCACTGGGCTCAAAGGATTGGGCCATATCCACTACTGAACAGTTTAAATGGCTCTAAAGCAAATTGCTGATGCCACATTCAACATTTTGACCTCTAAGATGTTGGAGTTGCTCAAACTGGACAGTGCAAAATGCCCTGCTGTTAAAGGGAAAGTGTGTTCTGGCAGTAATTCATCTTCATTCATGTGCTAACTTAACTTTGAACATTGTTGTTGCCATTGACCTGGTCTTACTGTCAGGATGACAATAAAAGCTAATAGTGAGTTTGTATGTTTTCCTTTGAAATAAATTATGCATCCCAGGGAATTAAGAAAGAACTTTTCCCTTTAACCTGTAACTCAACACTGGATCTTCATGGCTTTCACATGGGCTAAGAACTGTTCCATACTCTTTTGTTCTCTTACAACATGACAGAAGTGCTGACTATGTATATTGCACTTTTCCCTTTTATTTTCCCATGCACTTCTAATATGAAAAAAAAAGTTGCATCACTGATCCCATCAATCACTGAATGTAGTTATTACATGTGAGCATGTATACAGAGGCTCTCAGAACAGATGGTTTGTGTGCTTGCTTGGTAAACAAGCTCTCTTAAAGGCAGAAAGCTTTCCATGCTGCCTCTGTGCATCACAGCTGAATACTGCTCCCAGTAAATGACTGACCTGACATGTAAAGATCTAGTGCTCATGGAATCATCCCCAATCCTAATTTTCTGAGGGTGGCAACCTTTTCGTGTTTAGTACTACATTCTTAACATATGCTGTAGAAGGAAGTGAAGTAATACATATTTTATAGACTAGGTTTGACAAGGAAAAGATCTGTTTATACAAGAGATGAAACATTTTATTTAATACAAAGAAAAAAATGCAGTCAAAACTAAGGGATTGTGCTTTAATTTCTCCCAAATTGTTTTGCCCTGCCTAGCAAACCATTTCAAACACAGTATCTACTCAATGATGGATGGTAGTGGGCACCACCATTGAGAAAACAAAGATTGCATGAGTTCCATCTCAGCTGTGGTGGGTGCCTCTTTGGCATGGTCTCTTGGCTTAGGTTTTTGCTGGTCTTGAACTCCAAGGCAGTTAGAGATAATGAGGCCACAAGCTCAGTGCAACTGAACTGCATACTAAAAGAAAGTGTAAACACAATGGGCCGATTATTTAAACATAATAAACTGACTATTGCCAATCAGTTAAAGATTGGAGAGAATCAGTGGTGTAATTGCACTAAATGAGCAACCTGTGCTCTGTGCAGCAACAGAAAAAAACCAGCCTAACTGTCTTTGAACTGTGCTAGATGAGGCCTTGCAATAAATTATTCCAGCAATGTGAAGTAAAAAGCCTTGCTGGCTCTCATGAAAAATAGTCAGACGCATTTACCATATTTTTAAGATTACTGATTTATTTGGGTGGGGTTGTGTTTCTATTCCAAAATTTATTTTATATGAAATAAGAAGAAAAGAAAAAGAGGACTTGATGCAGTGACAAAATCTGTTACCAGTGCCGTTTCCCTGAGAGCACAATATGGATATTGCATGCATTGTACTTGTCATTGTTGCTCTTACCATGAGGACAAAATCAGAGAGCAAAGTCTGATCATCAGCATTGCATTCAGAATACTTAGAGCCATCCTTTCTTACAATCTGCTTCTTACATGGCACATACTGTCCAGCAGGTGAATTCTATCACACTGCCCTGTTTCATCTGGTCTTGTTCCCTTTTTGGTTAGTTTAGAAGTAGAAGGTTCTGTGGTGCCTAGTCTTCACTGCAGAAGAGTTTGCTAATAACCCCAATAACTATGGGGATGGGAATCCTCTCTTCCTTTGGCACCAGTAACCTGAGTGTCAGTGCCAATATGTGCTCCCACCTTGTTGATTCCTGCCAGCTTTCAGGTTCTCCATCCACAAAAGGAATGAAATAACCCTTTGTCTATTCTCCCAAATACCACTAATTTAGAGTCATATAGAAGTTCTTTTTAGGATTGAGCTGAAAGTGCTAAACAAAAGGGAGTTGTTTGCTGCTGACTATATTTCCTTTCCAATTGCAGCAGGATGAAATTCAATTTTTGTGTTAGCTGTTTATTTTTTAAAGTGAGCTTAAATACCTCCTTCCCTCCTCAATTTCTTTAAACTCAGTGCTTCTTTTGAATAATGTGTACATATGTGTGTATGTATATTTTCTTAGTTTATGGGTTTTATAATTAGGGAGAAAAATTATATCAGTACCTCCACAGCAACGTGACATGCTCTATGATTTCATTTAGCAAAATTATGTTTATCTTATACCTTAAGTATTGCACACAGTTAAATAATTTCAATATAATTTAAATTTATTATTAAATAAATTAGGATGTGCTTATGGAAAAGTATCTGCTTCATAGAACTTAGAAAAGTTTCTTTATAGTTTCCTCAGCTCTGTGTTTATGTAAAAACAGTGAAAAAAATTTGATTCAGCAGCTCAAAGCATGAAGATCTAAAAAACCCACATTACGATCAGGAAAATTAAAGGCTATCAAAGCAATGAGTTCCCCAAAGAAATAAACTTAATAAATCTGTAAGAGAAAACTAAACATCTCTTGACTTCAAAACACTTTCCTCCTTTCCAGTAGGAGAAAAACTAAGCAATTCTATAAGATAAATATGGAAGCAGCTTCATTTCCTCTGACAATTCTATTTCCACCAGTCATCCTCTTGGCCTCTGAAGAAGAACCTATGCCTTGGTATATAATCATATTGTCAGAATATGTGACTCAAATGGTGCACACTTGAAATCCAGATTTCCCAGATGCTAAGGCCCATGCTATTAGGTCTTGTTGCTTTGAGAACTTCTCTTGTTTCTCAGTTTTTCTTGCTCTCTATCTATACTCACAATGCTTCTTAGTGAGGAACACACATCCTGTCTGTGACCTTGGGCATGGTGCAGTCCAGATCCTTCACCTGTGCTCTCCAAATGCATGCATGTAGAGGCAGACTTTCATCTCTCTGTCTTGGTTTGCTCTATAAGCCAAACCTAGGAAGTGTCTTGCCTTCAGGCTGTAAGAGAAAAAAAATAAAGTCAGAACTCTTTACTAACTGCTTCCAAAGAACAGAACATTCTTAAAGCCAAATCATGAGAACAGTAACTAGTTACTAACTATCAGGACACCAGTTTCCACTGAGGCAGCACAGGCCCAAATGAAGGGTATTTTTCTGTTTATATGGGCCAGTCTTTCTTATTTAAGCATTCATTTTATTAAGATGATCTTAAATTTTTGGTGAAGGTGTTAAATAGGCACATATTTCAAATTTGTGTTTATTTTCATGTGGATTTTTATAGCCTTCAGTTTGACCTTTTATTATTTGTGCACTGTGTCTGAATGTAGATTAATATGGGGAAGACCTTCAGTCAGAAGACTTGAAGGAACAATCCAAATTGGAGTTATTTGATTTGGTATTGGATAAATACAACTGTGATGCAGCAGTTCTGCAATGCATTCTTACATTATAAAAATTTCCCTATCTTTGATGATTTATTTAGTAGGAGAAAAAGTAAGCTCAAAGTATACCCAAAGTTCATGGCATAAATAGCATAAAAAGAGTCAGGTAGGTGTCTAGGCGTACAGAAGACATGTAAGGTAGGAAAATGAGCTGGCTAATTCCAATAATTATCTTCTGTATTAGCTCTCATGTGCACTGCAGAGCACATATGAGTCTTGCACCCTTGATCTTCAAATTCTAAATGAATTCTATGCAGTCGTATAGTTAAGTGAAGCATAATATTCCATTTTTTCAATGAAATAACTGTCAGAAAGGCCACAATATAGCAGACTGTGAGTACAGTTTTATGAGTAGGTACAAAAGAAGCAATTCATATCTGTCACTTCCCTCTTCACATTACCAAGAACCCTGATCTGATTTTTTTCTTTTGGCATTTACTAGATGTGCATCTGGTACCTGTGCTCTGAAACTCCCACATTGCTGTAGGGTATATTTTCTGTCATATTTTGTCCATGTGACATCTAAAATTAATGTCTTAAAACTGAGTTTTGGGCCTTATTAGAGTTTGTCTCTGTAAATATTACCTTTAGTGCAGTGTATTCATATACAGAATCATTTTATACACTTAAGGAGAAACACGAGCATGTGTGCTACATAAATGAGTTCTCATTCAATATTCTGGAAATACAGGTTGAGTTGTAGTTTTTATACATGTTATGCTTTGAAGCACCTTGACAATTGGGAATAGCTGAGCAATAGAAGCAAAGATATGTGATGACAAGTTTGTTTGATGACAAAACGCTGTCATTTATTTTTATTCTTACTATTGATTTTCTTGGTGGTGAAAGGTATTAGCCTGACAGCTTCTGGACACTAATAATCTGTCTGTCAGTGAAGGTGAGAGAGCCAGAGCAGCCACAGTCTGGGATTTCTTACAGTGTTGCAGTGTCCTGCTACCTCCCCATAGGACCCTGTCTAGGCTTCAGAAACTAGTTTGCTCTTCAACACTGTCCCTCCTTCCCCTCCTTGCACAAATGCCAGAAAGGCTGCATAGCTTATGTCCAAGTTAAAGAACATTCCACCACAAGTGAGCTGAAGTCACCACTAATTTTTACACAGACTATTGAGTAACACATAGTGTTAATAAGGGCTTCTGTATTATTGGCTTCCTTTGCTCTGTTCTTTGGAGCATTTCTTCTTTTTCTAAGGACTTGACATTTACTTCCATGGTAAGAAGCTTATTATTCCTACACATTACATGAAAACCACCAGATCTTGAACTGGTGACAAAACATTTGAAATTTTATACATTTAAGATCTTTCAGCTGTTATAATTATCAGTGATGTTATTTTACACAACCAAGTTGAAATCCATAGGTGTGCTGAATATTTAGATGAAAGCAATAGAGTACATCTGTTAATATAGCCTGTGCTGCTGATACATCTTGGAAGTTTCGTTTTCTTGAACCAGATTCATACTCAATTGTAAGTACTTTGCAAAGTATGAGACCAGAATTTACTATATCAGGAAATTGACAATAAAAAGGTTTTTGCTAAAATGTATTTGGCCCCCGAAGTTATATAACACTGCAATGCACATTTAGTTTTTGGTAAGTTACTTTCCATCAGGTAAAGATGATTGCTCACAGTGTTGGTCCTATGACTGATGTTGAAAACAATTACTCTCTGGACTCCAGGCATGGAAGTTCACAGCATGGTGGTGTCAGAAAGTATCAGGCATGTCATCTGTAGCAAGAGAAAAGCTCCCCTGTGAGGTGCTGTAATACATACCATGGACCTGGGCATCTAGATGGTCTTAAATTTGGAAGTTATGTTCACTGACTATAGTCAGTTGAACAGGACATGGTTAGCTTCAAACAGTAATTTAAAACTGCAATACATTCACTTCAGAAAAGGTGATCTGGAAGCCTTTCTTTCTGCAACACTGAGTTAAGTCTATCTGAGTGAGGATAAAAAAAGCCTATTTTTTAAAATCTCAGAAAGACATTAACCATAAAATAGCACTCTAAATGACACCTGAGCACAGAAGCACTGCAGTGTCTTAGGCCACTGCTTTGACTACAAATACTCTAGTAGCTTTTCTAAGGCTGGAAGTCTTTGACTTTCCTACTCCATTTTTAAGCATAAAACCAAAACAAAGCTGGGTTAGAATTTGGGAATGCCTTGGAACTCATATATACTGAGCTTTAATTCCGTTCATAGTGACAGACAATTGAGAACTGGTTCAACATGTTGCTGTGTTCAGATTTCAACATGGTTATGGCTTCATCTTTGAAGTGTATTACAAATTCATATTGTTTTTAGCACAAAACAATCAGGTCTTTTAAGATTGTTCTGCAGTAATGCTTTCACTGATGTATTTTGCACATCCTGTGTTACAGTTATTTGAATAACCTTTAGAAATGTTTGAGCAAAGTTTGCCCACTTTGAAAGTTACTGAGATGGGAATACATACATTGTTCTAAAGCCAAAACTCATACCAGGCTTTTGTTCGGAAGTCTGTCTGCCATTCGAAAGATTTGCTCCTCTGTTTTTAGGGGTTTTTCTCTTTGCCTTTTTTTTTTCTTTAAATAATCTGGATGCATTATCTGTTTTCTGAACCAGAATCTTTACACTGGAAACACCTTCAAATATCTTTACTTCAACTAAACTCCTTATATCATCCACAGGTCTTTCCAAATAACAATTCCATAGTGTACCACAATGATTTTGAGGTTGTTTATTACAGCTCTTCCCTGCTGCCATCACTCTAAAGCTACTGTTAAATGAAGGGGGATTTAACTGCAGATATTTTCATGTTTTTGTTTCTCTTGATCATAATACACTCTTATATTGTTGTATACTCCCTGCAATACAATAAACAAATAAAAAAAAAAAGAAATCTAGCATGTTGGGGTGCAATATTAATCAATTAATCATATTTCTCATTATTTGTGTGAGTACATGTTACAGTCTTTTAATGACCTTTGACCTTTGAGCATTTTAAGAAACTATTACATCTATTAGAATGTAATAATTACATAAGACACTTTGTGCAAGTACAAATACTGATGGGGAAAGGCTTTTATCAATATTTAATATGAAGTTCAAATTATAATAGATGCATCACATGGCACATTATAATAGTACTTGATTAACCCTGCTTAGCAGAATAATTAAGTCCACAGGTTGACCAAGCAGTTCTGGTATATGAAATTGAAAGCTGAGACATTGATTACCCTTTCAAACACCAAACAGTTACCTAATTTAATTAATATATTGAAAATTCATTTACAATTAATACAGACAAAACAATGTGTTCTACTGGTAACACTGCATAATCAATGAAGCAGGATGGGACCATTTCACCCCTACAGAATTCCTTAACTACTCTGCAGAGAGCACATTAGCAGCTGTGAACTACCCTTGTCTGTGCATTTATCGCTTGCCACCATCACTATGCAGTCCAAGAGGACATGCAACAGTCCTTGGATCTAGAGGAATGTTCAAGCCAACCAAGGCTGGAAAGGCTGAGCTGTAGAGATTATTTTACAGGGGCTGGATTCTGACCATGGTTAAAGGGTGAAAAAAAAAGAGGAAAAAAATCACTAGAGAAAGTGGTGTATTACTGCATGCCACACAGGCAGCACAGCTTACGCCATGTACTGCTCTGTTTGTCTTGGCAGATCTGTGTGCGCGGATCTGGCTGTGGGCGTGATTCTGCCAAAGATGGTCAGTGTTCAACTTACACCCATGTTTAGGTCTCTAGTTATGCGTTTGTCTACCATGTGCCTCTCTCTGCCAGTCCACAAAACAATGGCTTCCTAGGCATTTCTATTCTCAGTATGAGATAAAATTAATAATGTAAGCAGTATGACCATGTACTAAACGTTTAGCTGAAGCTGCGAGATCCAATATATTAGATTTTTTGCCTGTAAGCCAGAAAGAAAATACAGACATAATAAAGAAGCTTTTAGTGATGGTTGCTGTCACAAAATTAGATCAGAAAAAACCCCCAACCCAGTTTCTACCACGATGGAATACAACATTTTATTGGTACAGGTTGTAACGTTTCATGGCATGCAGTGCAGAATGCCTCATGGTGATGCTGAATGCATTTCATGACCTGGTTTTGGCAGCTTCTGGGACATCCTTTCCATAGCTGAATTTGTGTGCTCTCCTTTCCTCTTCACCTAGAAGCAAGGCACACATTGCAAAACGTTGAAGTCCCATCTCATACATCTATTAACCATCTCTGTCCAGTTGTGTTGCTTTGTCCCTCAGACGATGCAAAAAGGCAAATGATTATGTTCAAATGACACTAGTAAATTTTATATGTTTATACTTGTTGCAAATTATCAGCTAAAGATTCTTTACATCTGCTATAGATGTTAAATGCTTTTTATGTGGATGGATACAGTTAATTGGTTGTTCTATGGACAGACGGATTTAGAGAAATAATCACAATAATTCCATATACTGGCTGTGAGTTCTGGATTTTACCTTTAGATCTCTGAAGTGTATCAATGATGAGTAAAACTGCAAGCACAAATAAATTTCCCTGTGTACTATGCATCTGAGGAGGCTTCTAGAATATATTGATTACAGCAGGTACCTGACATGAAATATTTTGCCCCCATGAAAAGAAGAAAAGGTAAACCCATCCTGCTTCAATTATCTGTACCATGAATGCACTGAACTTTCACCTCTCTCTCCTTCAGGAGCAATGCTGTGTTGTTACAAATTAATTGTGCACTGAGATGCTGGAACTGTAGAAGTGTTTTCCTGGATTTGAGTGCTCTGTTGTGAGAGGCCCCTCAGATGCATAGGCTCTTTCACTTTCTGGGGCTAAACGGGCAGATCTTAGTCCAGAACCAATTATTTAAGCATTGTGTTGAATGTGTATTCTCCTCCTCCTCACATTGTTTATACCATTGTGTCTTACACTGTATGTGTATCTTCCCTGGTTTCTCCCAGTTACGCTTTTGCTTTGTTCTGTAATCTAATGAAATCCTTACAAAGTTTTCACAGCATTTCTTACCTTTATACTCCTTTGTGTAACCTATATTTTAATGATCCCATTCCCTCTTTTTCCCCGCTGTGTTCCAATTTTTATTTTCCTGTCTACTTTGTGAGCAGACTGTTCCATATAATCATTTTTATTCCACTGTGTTTTCTTCTTTTAGTCAAGCAGTTTTCTGTTCTTCTCTGTAGAATTACACTTTATGACTACCAGGCCATGTGTAGAACAAACAAAGAGAGTAGCGACAGTGCCCATAGCTTACTGGACGTAAGTACAGTACATTTTCTGAGCAACTTTCCATGCAATCATCAAAGAAAATTGTTGCAAATATCTCATGGCCATTGTAAGCCCATTATTTTGATTTGGAATGCTTACAGCTCACGTTTATCCAAGTGCATATAAGGAATGGTTCATTATAAACAAATGCAAAGTGTTAAGTGTTTTCTAGTTCAAATACTTACACAATCATTTTAATGCTGGGCCACCATTTCTGAGGCTCTGTCAGAATGTTCTTTGCACCACATGAATATGCCTTCCTAGGAATTTGTTAATTTGGCAGTAGATTGTGCTTTGTCTGGGGGTCTGGAATCACATATGCCTTTTCTGTATATAAACACAATTCAAATTAAAAATTGAGATTTCTCTTTTTTTATATGAAAGGATTGATTCATTGGCAAGGCATGCAAGTGAGTTTAACACTTTTTTTCCCCTCTTAGTATTTAAACATTTCTTTTAAAGTAGAATTTCAATGTATTTAAACCCTTGTCTTGTAATCAGGCTCAAATACAAACCCTGTCCCTCTTTAATGCCTCATTACAGTCAACCTGGGTTTTGCCAGGGTGACACTTCTTTGTTGCTAAATCCTTTATCTAGGTAATAATCCCAAAGGTATTTTATAATCATGCATCTGTTTTATTGATTGCTATAATAATCTATCAGAACTGATCAGGTGTTAGATTAAAGTATAGGTTTTGCATATTAAAAAGGAACTGTTTTCACAAATAGTAATAGCATGAAAAATTCTAATGTAAATAGAGCAGCAGCAAAACATTGGCAATTTTACCAGTCTGGAAAAGTTATCTGATAGTATTTTTAAAAGCTCAGGGGTCTAGCTAGACAAAAAATTAGCTTACACATAGCTAAACTGTTGAATAAATATCAAAATTCCGATAACTTCCAAATATTATATATAGTTTCTCTGGTTTAATAAATGTGTACATTTGGGGATGTTTTCATTTATATATCTACGTGACTCTTTCTCAAATACCTGTAAATTTGGACTTACAGCATTTATCAGTTTGTTTTCTGCTGAAGTCTGAACCTGAAAAAAGACCATCTTGACATAATAATAAGTTCTGGGCTGTGCCATGAGAACTAAATTATCAGTGAAATAGAATGGGATACTGTGAATCACATTTGCAGGAGAAATTTTAAAGTATATCACAACTTCAAGCAAAAACTTTCCATGGTAAGGGCTGGGGCTTCAGCTCAGTTTGGATAAGCACCCAGCATGTACAACTGAAGCATTTATCTCTTAAGAATGGGCTCTAATCCAAGAGATATTAGCTATTCCAATTTTTGTCCAGGATGTGTTTACAGACAAAAAACTCTGAATCTATTGTGGGTTACACTGAGACATGTCAAGGATGTTCTTTATTTGTTTTAAAGATAGCCAAACTCTTCTTTAAACCTAAAGTTTTGGTGATGTTCAGCATGAAAGATGAGCACAATTTTGGCCATTTTATTATTTTTTCCTGTTGATTCAGTCACTTCCAATGACCACAACTATAAAATATAAAGGAAACTTACGTGAAAATCAGGTAGGAATAATTCCTCAAAAGTATTTTTTTCTTGTTTTGATGCCCAGTTTTGTACATATCAGGTTCTTGGGCAGTTCAGTGTAGTTTTTACATAAGCAAAATGTTTGTTCACAAATGTTTATTCTTCTGTTTGAGAATTATGGTCTTATAAATAGATACAGGGACAAGATGGAGACCCTTAAAAGTTTCATATTTTAAACAGCATAAAAGTGGAGAATTAGTATTGAAGATAATGATTTCTAAAGGATCCATCACAACATTCTGCCAAAATCATGGCAAACAAGTGTCAGGGTTGGATTCCTTTCTATCCTAGCTTTTTAGGCTGTGGGAGTAAACATAAATCAGGGATGGACTAGATTTTGTAGATATCTGGTTCATTTCTTTATCAGAATAGGATTGCTTCTTAAAAATTATCCAGACACTTTGTTATTTAGCACTTTTTTTGTTTGTTTTAATTGGTTCAAGTCCACTTTGTTGCAAATGTAGCAGTGCCATGGAGTCACATAGCTAAATTCTTTTGACTCTCAATGATGGTTTAGATAAATAGAGAGAATAAAACTCCTGCAGTCTTTCTGTAGTTTTTGAAGGAACAGTCTTTGAGTGGAAAAGGCTGTCTCAGTAAAATCACATTTTATGAGAAAACAGTTGTATCAATGTAATGACATCTTTTCCCATTAGAATCTCGAAGCAAATAATTATTATTCTTTTTCTGTTCATATTACTCATTTTTTTAGATATATTGAGACTTTAAATTTTCATTTACTTCTAATATTAGAATAATTGTTATAATACATAGAAAATTTTACATTAAATAGGTATTGTTCATAAATATGAATGAATATATTGCTTTATACTAAATCATTTGGCATTCTGAAAACAAAAGTATACGACAGAGCTAATTGCTTGGGCATGAAATTCCAGGTTTTCTGATTTGGAATGAAAATAAATCAGATGTCCCACAGGGCTGAAATTTTGTATTCTTTCATCTCTAGGAAAGTCTTTTCTTTTCCTATAAGACAGTGCTTAAGAGGTGAAAATCTTTCTTTTCTCGGGCACTCTGCACTCTGCTGGGTTGTGGTTTCAGCCACTGACTGACATGAGTTCATTGGCTCTGTGAGTTCTCAGCCCTGTACAGAAACACTCTGTGTGTGGCACATTACTGCTCTGCAAAACAGCACAGCTTCAGCAAGTGCTGTTTCAGGGCTGTTCAGCATGATTTTACATATCTCAGTAGTTCTGTTAGTATGACTTCTTGTATGTGTTAAAATACTCTGTTGATACCTAAAGGAGCCTGCAGAATTTTATGCAACTAGGACACCCTAACTCGAAAGAAAGACAAGAAAAGATTACTTTCCAAATTTCTGGAAACTTACTTTTCTGCCTGAGATTCTTTCACAGAAGATTAATCCCATTAATATTCTTTTCAAAAATGAAATATTCAAAAGGCATTAGACGTACCATAAACATAGGATTTTCAAAGGATTTGCTGTATTTGTTATGATCCAGAAAAAACAGAAGGAGAAGGCAAAAAAGTACTTAAAGTGCTTACAACTGGGTCTTCAATATGACACACATAACCGTTTAGGTAAATGCAAACTTCAGAAGCTTTTCTTAACCTAATTAGAATAGGTAATGAATAGAGATTTACATTATAGAGAGGCAAGCCCGTGAATTGCAACCCAAGAAAAGCTCATATTATCTCCCCGAGCTGTTCCTCTGGCAATAGCCTGGGAAATAGGAACCCCTAGAGGTTAAAGATTTAAGAATAATTTGCAAAATTTTCCTTTTCCCACTGAGAATATATGACCAACTAAGATAAAAAGGAAATTTCGTTACTATACATTTCAATAATCAATATAATAATATTTCTTCATAAAAAAGGCTTTTTTCTCATGCTCCCCATGCATTTGAATATCCATAACATTGTTTTTACATGAAGAATTCAGTTAAGATGTAAATGCTGCATGTTTTGCCTTTTTATTAAATGAGTTGCTTCTCTTCAGCCTTATAATGCCTTCTTTGCTGCAGTAAAGTGGATTATGACTGAACTTGTCTTGTAAGTAGATTTTTATCAAGAACTTAATATTTGTGTGAATTACTGAATATTTATACTTTTGGTTATTGAATTATTTGTACCTTTTGCATTTTACATACATTGTGCTGCTTTTATTACGTGATTTTAAATACAGTTATATTTGTCAATTTTTTTCTTCTGAATTTGGAATTGTTAAAATCTGAGAAAGTTTTGGCTATATATATATGCACAGCTTCACTTTTATTACATTATTCATGTTCTTCACTTCTATCTGTATGTCTTTGTTTAGCAGATCACATTATACAAACCAAATTTATTCTTGTGGTTACTGTTAGATTTTAGAGAAATGACCTGTTTGTGATGCTGCTTGGGTGGGCTGTTGTCAATAGAGAAACTGTCCCACTGACTCACTCTATTGTTTGTGTCTTCATAAAATTCTGCAAGATGGACCTTTTACAGTCCCTGCCAGATAAGGTGGACTCTGAATTGTTTAATCTTTGCTAATTCTTCTAACATTTCCAGTTAATTCATTAAGACCATTACCCTTGTGGGACCCTAAGAAATAACAGCAATATCATATGGAGAAGAGGAAGCTTTAAAATGTGTCATGTTATTAACCTATATGTTTTCTTATTGTTCTTATCAGAAAATGGTGAATTTTATTTTTGTTGAAATAGAATTATTTTTTTACTGTAATAATTTTATTTTATTTAAAAATGTATGAGCTTTCAACAAAGTTCAGAAGAAGAGTTAAGGAGAAGTAGCTGAATGGCTACTGCCAGAGGGCAGAGATTGATCTTGAATGCAGCTTTCAAAGTAAATATAAGGGGAAAGAAATCATGTTAAAATGAAACTGAAGCTACACTTCGAAAATTTCCAGAAACTTTCTGTTTATAGGTATTATAGATTCGTGTATATAATGAACTGGATGCTGATTTCATGTTCTTTACACTTACAATAATTGATAGACTGGCACTTGTCATTCATTCTTCTAAGTAAATCACAGTATATTCTAGTGTTAAAATGCATTCTCTGCAATTTAGTTAAAGCTGATTAGACAGTGGTTAATCAATCTTTTCAGCTCCTAGAAATAAAATAATTTCATTATTTCAGGTAGAGAATTAATAAAAAAAAGTATTTCATGTGTATTTCTGTATTGTAGCCAGGACAGGAATAATCCTATGCCATTTTACCAGAGTCTAAATTCCTGCATAATGAAGAAATTATGTTCAACAGTAAAAATACAGCATGCTGCCATGTGTTGTGAATTTTAGTGGACACTTTAAATAAAATCAATATTGTAAATTAATAAAAGGCAAATCTATGATTCATTGATGGGGTTATTTTCAGAACAAGTTCTAAGAGGTAAAATACAACCCAGTGAAAAGATGAGAAAAGCAGTAGTTGCTAATCCCTGAGTTATGCCAGTAACATGAATCTCAGCTCTATATTAGCATTTATTTAGAACAGGACTAATGGTATCAATCTACTGCCAGTTTAGTGTTTTGAAAACATTCTGTGGGATAATATGAAAACTCTCATAATTTCTCTAGGTTCCTTGTGGAATTTAATCTATGCAGTTGGTGGCACTCTGATCTAACAGCAAAAGGTAAGTGTAATTTTTTTCCCTGGCCATAATGGCAGATATGTCTAGATTAACTTGGATTTTTGAAATTCAGATGTGCATATACTGTTTTAGATTAAATAATACACATCTAGTAAAAATAATTTATCTCCCATGTCAGCATCTAATGTTTCCTAAAACACAAGAGAATTAATATCTTTTACGAATAACCACAAAGTGCTTGTGCTTGTGTGTACTCTAGGAATGGAGTAAACTGCTATAATGGGAAAGTTAAAATAATAGATAATGCTTAAATATGGTATTTTTAAACATTTGCCTGCCTTCCAAAACAGACTTTGTTAATAAAGCAATTGCACTGGCCTTTTTCTCCTTATATGACTTTCGTAATTTTTATTTTAATAGAGCTGCAGTAAAATGTAGCATGATTATTGTGCTGGAAAATGCCATTCCAAAAAAAGTCCACAGGAATATGACCATCCCAGTATAATTTCATGAGTAAATAATTTTTAAGGCTTAAGATAGTAGATTTTAGGCTAAACGAGTCTGGTTAAAACCATATTTTTTGTCATTCCATTCAAAATAGATATTTAAAAGTACTAAAATCTAGATGAATTAAAATTCAATTTACTCAAAATACTTTTTTTTTTAATATGTGGAAGCTTCATCTGAAATAATGGAATTTTAATAGTTCCCACAAGAATTGGAAGTTTTCAGTGTAAGCTGTCTGTTATACTTTAGCAGACTTTTTATGGCATTTTCAGACATCTTGCTCAGAAGTAAAGGGCTGGTTTACAAGGGCAGTGCTCTTCAACTGAAGATTTCATAGGCAAATTGTGCCATGTGCCATTGACTGGTATAACGATTTAAACTGAATTCTTCAGCCTCATATTTGCTTCCGTTGACATTTGTGTAGCCTGGATACTAGGCTGTCTTTATGCCAAAATAATACACTGTCTGAAGTTAAGGTATCAGGAAAATTAAATATACTGATGCCCTGGAATAATCCTGTATTCCCTGTAATAATAAGATGCTGGAGCTCTTCTAGTATAAAAGTTCTGTCCTGGAGCAACCAGAAAGTATGACAGTAATTGGCAAAGCACATGTCAGGAGAAATGAGCTTGGTGTGCTAGACCCAAAAAATGCCAAACAGTTCCTTGTGTCTGAAGAGGAATTCCAGGTATGCCAGTCCTGGTCCTCGGTGTTTGCAGGACAGTGCAAAATAGCCAGTGTAGGAAAAAGGGAATTTTTTGGATGGTTTTTTCAAGTGTGCTAAACAAATATGTCTTCATATACTCTGACATGAAACATTCCATGGCACTTGCATTGTATGTTAGGGAAAATATCTTTCAAACACAGCATCCCTTTACATCTCACTAAAATGAATTTCTGATTCGTAGTTTAAATGTGTATAGCTACAGAAGAGGCAATTATAACTTGCAAACTCCCTTTTTGTAAAAACAAAACTATCATTACAGCACTTTGATGGACAAGTGTGATTGAGGGATTTTCATTCATGTTTTAGTTGACGGTGAAGTTTTAATTACACAAGTCACTTCCTACATTTCTTTGATGAGTAAGAGTATTGAAAATACCCCTGATCATACTCATTGGAAAGTCATAATTTTTATGCTACCACTTGCCCAGTTCATATTTGGTTAGGTAGCAAGGGAAAATTGTTTGGATACTGACATGTTTTAGTAAAGTAAAAGCAAGAATTATTTCACAATAGATCAGGAGAGAAAAGCACATGCTTAGCTATGTTCTTCAGTAGATGTTGTGTTACCCCTAAGACTTGTAGTATTTATGAGAACAATTAAAATTAATGAACTTGCACATTTTTTTATAATGCCTATCAAAGCTCAGAAGAAAGTTTGGTTCCTCTAATGGGGAAATTGCTTCCCACTCAAATCATAATATTAATAGAGTATCACATATAAAGATCCTAGAGGCTCCACACATACCTGCCCACCTATCAAACCCTAGTATGAAAAATACTTCTGTACAAGGTCTTGTTATCTCAATCACATTAGTAAATGAGTGAGAAGAAACCCTAAGATTTGGACAACCCTGTCATTTCTGGACTCTAGCAGGGTGCTGGAAATGTGAGACCCATGAATCTCCAGCAGTCTCTGTTACACAAGCCATATGTTGATACAAGTGAGGGTAGACCCAAAACACAGGTGTTAAATTCCAGTCATTCTTGACAGCAGATAAGAAGAGAAAGGGAGAAGGTGCAGTAGGGCTAATCAGACAATTTCTAAAAACATACTAAATTGTAATTAATACTAAATTTCGCCATAGTGAAAACATAAGAAATATCAAAACCTTTCTGACCAACTTTATTACCTCTGAGATCTGTGCATTTGGTGGAATTTTTTTTTAATAATTATATACAAAAACTGTGAACAGTTAAAAAATGCATGTCATAGTGTGTGATTCCACTTGTGGTCATTCCCCTGGCACTGCACCATGGATGCACCACTCGCTCTGAAACAGATTATCTCAAATGGAAGATCTGTCAAGACCAAGAGCCTGTTTAGTGTAATCTATTTTTGTCATACCTCATCTTGTTTTCTCACTTAGTAATTAGTTTAAGATAGGGTTAACATTTGTGCTGATGTGCAAGTATATCTCTGTGTAAAGGAACAATGAAGGGATGGGGAGCAAAAGGAAAGGGAATGAGGGAAAGACATTGTCTGACAGATACTTCAGTGTGAGAGTCAGAAGAGGTTGCCTTCAGTTCCCAGCTTTGCTGCTGTCCTGTAGCTTGACCTTGAACCAGTCTCACTGCCTCCTGGCACCTCAGTTTCCCAATATAAATAGTGAGCCTTCCTTTTTCTTTGCACTGCAAGGGCTTCAGGTTAAAGATCTTATGGAGTCTTAATTATTATTTTGGAAAGCAGATGACAAGCAGTGGAGCTGGGTAAACTCTTTTGCCTCTCCCACCCGCAGTTTTAACTGATGAAACCCCGCAAAGGTTCCCAAGATGTAGTCCCAAAAAATGTGCATTGACTTCAGTAAAATATGCCACAATTTGCATATCAAATAAGTGTAAAGTCCTATGAATACAGGTCAGTGATGCACAGCACCACTGAGATGAGAATGACAGTAAATCCAGCTTGAACCTACAGGGAAAGAATAAAATCTTGTGCATAAATGTAAAGTAGGTTGGCAATGGCTAAACCATTAATAACTACTTTAACAGTGATGTCTTACAAAATTACATTCCACGGATAAACCTTTTTTTCTTATTTATTTAATTGAAAATACAGTAGTGTTATGCACTGCCTAGGAAATCTCACAGGGTGGCAGAAGCTGAGTAACATTTCCATTCTCTGTGAGCACTGTAAAACAGCATCTCATGTTGTTCACAATTCTGTGTGCTGCTCTTCCCATGTTAACATCAAGATATTTTTTCCTGTGCCTATAGCGCAGAGGTTGAAACAAACCCTAGAGCCCTGTGATACTGAATATCCAGCTTTTGTTTCTGAGCGCACTATAAAGGAGACCACGGGGAATATTGCTTGCGATGACTGTTTCAAGTAAGCCTTTTCAATTTTTTTTTATACAACTGTTTGTGACAAAGCAATAAAACTGAATTATTCAAGGTTGTGTTGAAGAACGTACAAGTCTGTTATGTTTTATCTTATGTAATGACCTCTGTCAGGGTGTCAGTTCTCTTATTACAGGGGTCATTTAAAAGTTTGATACTCTTAAATTAAAGCAATGCCTATTATTTTCTATCCAAAAAAATGTAAAACTAGTAGAGGCTTATGTTAATTTCAAATAGTGAACGTTTTAAGACTTTTCCTGTATGCAGGCAGCATTCTAAGGTCATAGTCTGTAAGATTTAGATGCAAAAAGGTAAGTGCTGTTCACTGTTCTGTACAGGAGCGAAACCCTGCTGGATAGGTTAGGAGTTCCCTTGTGGTGCTGTGAGATCTGGTTGTTTTACTGGAATGCCAAAGAGAGTTTCCTTCTTAGAATTGTTAGGCTGAAAGAATGGGAGAGGATTAAACCTATTCCCCAAACTTTCACTGTGGGGAAACTGAGTTAGTAGCAACATATCTCACATGTCAGTGCTGCAATCTTGTCAGTTCTACCAGTGCTACTGTAAAATTGTCCCTCATAGGATTAAAAGAAGAGAAAGACATCAGTCTAGCTTTCCTCCTTCACACTGAAAATGCCATTTCTCTGCATTTGTTGCCTCTGTGCAGTGACATTTTGACTGTAGTTCTGGCACAGGTATTGTTCATGCAAATTTCTGTACTTCAGTAAGTCTCTTAATTGGATTTCCTTTATGCTGAGAGGTCGTCATCGCAAAGCAGATTAGTATTTACAGCAATAATTTGTCTTTCAATATAAATGTCAGGAAGAATTTATAAGCCAAACAAAAATTGTTACAGCTCTCCCTTTCCAGGCTAAATTAATATGCAGTTAGCAAATAAAGGGACCTGGGAGTTTGGATAGATAGAAAGCTGAACATGAGCCAGCAGTGTGCTCAGGTGGCCAAGAAGGCCAATGACATCCTGGCCTGGATCAGGAACAGTGTGGTCAGCAGGACCAGGGAGGTGATTCTGCCCCTGTACTCGGTGCTGGTGAGGCCACACCTTGAGTACTGTGTGCAGTTCTGGGCCCCTCAGTTCAGGAGGGACATTGAAGTGTCTGGGACAGACCAGAGGCTGGTGAAGGGACTCGAGCACAAGTCCCATGAGGAGAGGGCAAGGGAGTTGGGGTTGTTCAGCCTGGAGAAAAGGAGGCTCAGGGCAGACCTTATCACCCTCTACAACTCCCTGACAGGAGGTTGGAGTCAGGTGGGGGTTGGTCTCTTCTCCCAGGCAACCAGCAGTAGGACAAGAGGGCACAGACTCAAGCTCTGCCAGGGGAGGTTTAGGTTGGATATTAGGAAGAGACTTTTCATGGAGAGAGTAATCAGGCATTGGAATGGGTTGCCTGGCGAGGTTGTGGATTCACCGTCCCTGGAGGTTTTCAAGATGAGACTGGATGTGGCACTTAGTGCCATGGTCTGGTAACCATGGTAGGGTTGGACTTGTTGATCTTAGAGATCTTTTCCAATCCAGTTGATTCTATGATTCTATATTTGATGCAAAAATAACCAAGGTGAAAATTTCTTCACTTTGAAGTCAATAGGTGTGTTTCTGGACTTAATCCTAAATTTTCTCCTTGCTATTTTCATTACTTTAAAACAGGAAATAGGAGTAAGTGCACTGGAGATAAATTTTAAGTGCTAATATTCACTTTTGATTTGCTACTGACCAACTTTAAAGTATAAGGAAATTGTTAATGTCTAGTATGAATAATTGGTTTTATATGGCTTTGTGGGATATAAGTATGAGAGTGCTTTGTAAATTGATTCTAGGGAACCCTTTAAGTGTAACAATAGGTCCCAACTGCCTGAAAAGTACAAACTTAACAAAATCAAGCCATGATTTTTCCACTTGACATATCAAATACAATGCAGGTTACACTGCTATGAGTGCTTCATGCCAACATTGTAGAATTTAACCTGCCTTATTTTGTGATAATTTAACAAAGGATTACTGAGAAGTTGTGCAACAAATTATCATGCATCCCTGGAGGTGTTCAAGGCCAGATTGGATGGAGTTTTGAGCAACCTGGTCTAGTGGAAGGTGTCCCTGCCCATGGCAGGGGGGCTGGAACTAAATGGCCTTTACAGTCTCTTCAAACCCAAACCATTATATGATTCTGTTTAAATATTACAAACAGGCATGATTCCATGAAAAGAAGATTAATTTAACAGGACCAGTTTTTCTCAAAGGAATGCAGATTTTAGTCTGTTTTCTTAGGTAACTTCAGGTCAAAGGAAATAAGTTTCAAAAATAATACAATTCTGCAATACTTGGAAAGCACTGAGTTGGAAACTGAGTGTAGTGAAAATTATAGTATTTCAAAAATAATGCACTAAGATCTTTTTCATAGAAAAACATTTTGTGTTCCACAGTGGAAAAAAAAATAGAAGAAAACCCTGTAAGTTACAAACTGATCTCAAGGCACCCATTATTTTTCTCCACAAGCAATGGCAAAACCTAAAGAAATAATCCAGAAGAGCTATTAGATCCTCATGGGAAAGTTGTTCGTTATACCGTTTACCCACTGTCACTAACAATCTACAAATTGCATCTAAGATTGCAGACTGCATTGGACTCCAAATATTTTTGTTATAACCCAGGACT
>NW_008692154.1:88831-95964 GCF_000695815.1 Acanthisitta chloris
CCAAAGTCCTTTGTAGACCTACATCTTTTGACCCAGTTTTCTGTTTCATGGCCTCACTACCAATAAATATTTTTACAAGCAAGTGTATTGCTTAATATCTGTAATTTAAGAATGATGGGCTCAATCAGTCAGAAATTAGGTTCAATCTTATGTACAGTGAGTCTGGAACTGACACTGTGTCCAATGGTTATTCTGTGCAGCATCTGTTGCATACTAGGCTCTTGATTCAGATCCCTCTGAGTCAGTGGGATTATTTTCTGTGTCCTCCTTAGATTGAGTTATAGATTAATCTGTGATATATCGTTGCAAATATGTATTAGAAATAGAAAGAGATGTTTGTAAATATTTAATGGATTATGCACCCATTCTAATATTGACAACTTATTTGAAAGACAGTAGAAAAGTCATTATATTGTGAACAGGTTGGCAAACAAAAGTTATGCAAATCCTCTGCTTCAAGTAAGTTTGTGCCACAAGTTACTCAAGAGTTTTGTTCTGACTGTGTCAGACACTACTATAGAGCCCTTGGCTGAAAAAGGAGACTAAACGCAGTCTCTTAGTAGAAGTCAAAATGATTACTGATGTTAATTGAAACCGTATAATGTTACTTAGATAAGACATTCTGGAGCACAAATACAGTGGTTTTGCTAACAAAGTCACATAGTCAACAAGGTCACCTAGAGTCAGAAGCTCAGGTTCATTCTGTCCTGAGTGTGCTGTTACAAATCTTATAGAAATACTCCACACCTCTGTTGCCAAGGGGAGCAGTAACCAACTACAGTGATGAATACTTGTTTTTACAAATGTTTTCAATCATAAATTTAATCATAGGTGCTTGGATTTAAATCAAAGTATCCTCAAATAAATCACACAGTAGAAAGGACTACATCTTAATTACTTCATTAATAGCTGGTTCACCTTTTCAGCCATCTCCAGGAACCTACGCAGGCAGTGGAAGGGCACCTATACACTTAAGCAGGCTTTGAGACAGGCCCTAAAATATAAACAGACATACAAAATGTACTCTATATGTAAGCTTATCTTTTACTAACAAAAAACATAAATGCTACTTTGGGGTAAATTGCAATGTTTAAAAACGATTTTCAAAAATATAGGTTTTATTAAGAAAGCAGGAGCCTAAAAGAAAATAAGAATTAACATAAGAATGTCATTAGGGTCAGGGTTTGGCAGTCCCTCCCCATAATTTGTTGTTATTCAATATCCCAATGATTATTAAATTAATCTGTTATTTAAACAGCAATCAAAAACAAGTCAACCCACATTTTCTAAGCACTGTCAACAAGACAGAAAAACTAGGATTTTTTTTTTGATAAATCTGAAGTGCTTTCATATTTTCCAGTAAGCTCTTCCCTTTTATAGCAAAAAACCTAAAAAACCTAAACCCCATTACTTCTGAAAACTCATATGATAGACTGGTGATTGTTCTATCACAGGTTCCATGTTGGAAATAATTAATTGCTAAAGAAAAGTATTTTTTCTTTATCAGTGTCAACTGGCACTCTTTCTGTGGAGTCAGAACTACACTAAAAGCAAATATACTCGTTATGGGCTGTAAAGGTGGTGTGCTGCTCAGGGTTGTGTTTTTGATTGGGCATTAAATTTGAAGTCTTTGGCTAAATAAACATCACAGTACTGCTTGCAGTTTTATGAGGTATTGCCCCAATATGTTAGCCAATTTTAAATAGAAGAGTGTCAACCAAAGTTCTTCAGCAATGCTCACTGGTTACATTACCACCTTTTGCCTTTATGTGATCTCATCATTGTGAAGTTTAATTGCATTAAAAATGTCTGAGGAAAGCATCCTTAGAAAGACCAAGTTGTTGTTATAAATTTTATGAAAGGATGATGGCTGTTCTGATATTTGACTAGAGAAAATTACCTGATCTTTTGAGCATACACTCATCTGTTTGTAGAACAAACCAAAAAGGTTTTCTCTAATTGCAAATCTTATTTATGTATGAAAATTCAAATGTTTTCATTAAGCTTCATTTCGGAAAATGTCATTAATTTTAGCATGAACTCAGGCTGCTCTGAATGTGAGAGTAGGTCTTCTGCAGGCACAGGAACTTACTCATCTGACTATATTTTAAGTATATATGCTAAAATTTCAAAGTTGCAATGAACCTGTTGGGTGCCTAGTTGCCAAATTTCTGTGTTCACTGTAAAATCTATGGGTATACAGATCAGGCAGCAGTTGCACAGCCAAATGCTTAAAAATATGCCCTTTTAACCTCTCCTGTTCATGTGTGATGACATATTGGACTTGGATGAAGATCAAAAATCTGGCCTTGCTTCCAATGACCCGGGGAGCAAAACCCTCTTCTGTTTTAATTGCAGCACTCATGGGTCCACAAGGTCAATACCAAAACCCCAAAGAAACTGTTCTGCTTCTAGTTGAGTCTTTGTGCACAATTTTAAGACACAAAATGAAGAGAAAAGTAAATATGAGAAAGCCATATTCTCACTAGGGAAGCAAGGAAGTATGTAGCTACAATCATCCTAACTCTGGAAAAGACTTATGTGTGTTTTAATTATGCAAGCTGAATGTGTTTACTTTGCTGGGTATCACATGTAAATTGCCTATTAAAATGGATAGGAACTACTTATTTGAATAAACACTGTCCCATGTAATAGGTATTTGGCCCATTGGAGTGTTAGCGAGCAGACATTTATTTAACAAGGAAAATCATCAATAAACCAAATTACTTCTCTTGCCTTCTAACAGACTGGGCATTGAATGCTGTTTATTGTCAATAAAAGAGATAAATGACAATGGAACTGTAGTTCAGGATGACAGTGAGCCCTTTATGTGTATTTATAATGCCAAACTTCAGACTTGTCCACTAAATGTGCAGATTTGGCACTAAGAGATAAATAACAATACAAATTAGACTCAGATTGTTCAAGGCATGAGTACATTAGTGTCAGGAATAGTGCAATCTGCAGACATTAAAGTGGTAATGGTTTTTAAAAACCACTTAATTTTGAGACATACCACCATTTGCTAAAATAGTTCTACATTTCTTTCTCAATAGAAGCTTGCCAAACTGCTGTACTTGATCAAGTTAAAATGTGTAAATAAATACACAGTTCAGTTTCCCATGAAATAAATAATCATTTGCCGTTTCAGACGTAGTTAGTTTACTTCTAAACAAATCAGTTTGCCACATAAAACAACCAAAGCATCAAGGGCAAATTTCTTCTCATTTAGACCTCTATCTATGTACATCAAAATGTCCCTGCATATGTCCTGGAGCTGTTAGGATGCTAAATTATAGTTGGTCTCCTAAAAGACATTTTGGGTTGTATTCCTTTCACTGTATCCATCTTTTATGACCCTGAAGAAAATGAAATGTTCTTCATATTTCACCATACTTTGTTTAGCCTGTATATTTTGAATTCTTGCTTTGCTGTGCCAAGTACATGTGTGATAACATGCACATGAATGGTTTTGACCTGTGCCCATGTTGAGTCATAGGTGTGCTGTACTCAGACTGCTCACAACCGATTTTTACAGAGTTGAACAGACCTTGATTTCTGAGAGCTTGCTTAGGTGTGCATGGAAATTAAAGATTCTCTTCAAGGAAACTCAGTACTCTGCATACTTTGGTACTTAATTGATGAAGTCTCAAGAATCACAATCTAAGTATACAGAATTATCTTGCACCTCTGTTTTGAAAGTCACATCTGCCAGACTTGCAGAATACCAGGCCTATTTAAAAAGTCTTTCAATTTGAGGCAGCAGCAGTATTGGTAGAAACCTGTCTTAGCCAAAACCCCAAAGCTCTAGAAGATCCAAAAATATATTTTCCCTGTTCTTTCCTTGTAAAAAGTATAAAATTATGCAATTTAATCTGCTAGAATTGTTTATTAAAGGTCTTTATACTTAGCTTAAAATGTTATATTGTGTGTTACCCACACATCTCCACTTGCAGGCTGGGTAACTTTCTCTTCACTTCAAAGGCAACGGTGATTATAATGTTTGTCATGCAGGTGCAATTTAAAGTCACTGTATGGGCAATTTAACTCTACCCTTTGATAATGTATATTTTCAATGACCAGTTCAGGAAACACTGGAAATTACTATTTTCATTTAAGAAAAAAGGTATATAAAAGAATAGGGCAAGACATACCTAAGTTACCAGGCAGGTCTGTGCCTGCCAGTCATTAGTTTAACAATCTTTTGGACAGTTTTCAAGGTTGGGGTATTTTTGTTTGCTTGGGGTTTTTATTTTAAATAGACAAAGATTTTCAATATTCCTTTTTTTGCGTTTGTTTTTTTTTTTGAAAACTTTTTTAGTGTGCTTGCTGAATTCAGGAGTATTTTAGTTGTTTATACACAGAATAGCACCTTATATTGAGAATAGTCTTTCATTATTATCTCAGCTTTTATATATGGGAGCATTCCCCTCAAATCAAAACCATGGTGTTTGTTTGTTTAGTTGACAAAACCATGCAAATCTAATATTCACTTTCTCACTCTTGATTTGCTTGGCATTGTAATCCTAAAAATCCTAGTGAATTAATGTATCACTATGGATCAAAGAAGAAAAAAAATATTTTATGTGAAAGAAATTCGGACTTAGTAATCTGCTTCAAAGGGCATTTGTTATGGCAGGAAATAAATTGAATGAGAGGGGAACTCTATAGCAGAAGAGAAAGATGAGGAAATGTACAGTGGTCCTTTCTTGCAGATATGTGCAACTTTTTCATTGAGAGACCTCACAGCACTGGCTGTGTGTCCCTCCATAAGTGCTGCAAAATCTTGGAGATTTGTGGGTCAGCTTCCTAGCAATTCAGTCTATTAGAGCTGTCTTAAGTTTCACTATAGCTTTTTTTTCCTGGCAAGTGGAATGAGATGTGCACTCTCTCTTAACTCCCCACTTCCCTACTTATGCCTTCCAAATGACCCTAGAGCTGATTTGCTTGAGAAGCTTATAAATAAAACCTCTGTGTGGGAAGGTGGTGATCTCCACTCATTCACTGTTCAGAGTTAAACTCAGTACTCCTATAAAATTCAAATATTGCCCTACTTAAAAGTTAACTTCATTTTACATTTTAAACAAGCATTAATAAATATTTACCAAATTATAGGTTATTATAGCTGGCACAATGAAAAGATGCTTTGTAATGACAGGGGATTTAAAAAGGTGTGTGAATGCCTTAATATAGGGAGATAAGTCGTAATATATATTATTTTTGTCAACATTGGCTTGGAATAGAAAAAAATATTAAAATTGGGAAACAATACAATGAATTTTTAAAGCCAGGGAAACTTAGGAAGATTTCTGATATTAGAACATTAATTTTAGTTTATAATATATTGATATATTATAGTCTAATGAAAAGCAGAGCAAACATGGCTTAGACATCTGTACACGTAGCACTTCTCTTTATAAAAGATTTGAGAGTTTAATGGATATTTAAAAGCCTTTAACTTAGAAACACAACACGAATCTCAGGGTTTGAGAACCATGCAGGGAACATTTGCATATTACATAAAATAATAAAGAGTTTTAGCACACTGCAGGACCATCTGATGAGTAGTTTAGTTCTAGGATTTATTACAATTTTAATGTGGGTCTCCTCATCATTTCTGCTCCTTGTACTTCAGTTTCTATTGCATAGCTTTTTGCTAGAGTTATAGATCAGACTAGACCTAAAGCTATGGAAAAGAGTAGTTACCAATTCATGCCATATATTTGTGAGCCTTCCTAAATCAGAGTAAATCAACTGGCTTTTTAATCTTGAAGTTATATTTAGAACCTCACTTAGAAATCATATATTATTTTAAAAACATAATCTGAGATACCTCTCAATACAAACCGCAGCTACTTAAGCAGGACTAAAAGACTCTGCTAAAACCACGTTTGCTAACATGCTGTAGTAGAACTGCATTTTCCAATCTGGATAACTTCTCTGAGCTTTCTATTGTTGTCCTGTTAACTAGATGTCACCATCAAAAAGCAAAGCCCAACCTTTAAGAGACCTCTGATAGGATTTGTTTTGTGCCAATTACTGTGTCTCCTCTGTTGTTGACTGTGAGCATAGCATTAGGTACCCACTCTGCCTATGGGGGCCCACTTATGCCACACTCAGCCCAGGTTTGTTCAGGAGTATGAATGTTAATGCATATTTAAAGTCTGTGGGATTTCTGGACTTGTCTTTTTGCAAAAAAAACCCAAAACTGGAGATCTCAAACTCTGCATTGTCATACATCCTCATACGGGAGGACGGCTGGACTAGAAAGTTTACAAATTCCTCATTACACAAAGTCCTTTTTGTTATCCTTAAGGCTGTACACTCAAAGATTTTTTTGATATTTGAAGCATTTCTAATAAGCATTTGGTCAGTTACTCATATCTGAGCATCAGTTATTTGAGAAAGCATCCCCTGATTGAGAGCAAAAAGGATCAACATTTCTGGGGCTTCCTATCTGGGACCAGGGGTTGCCAACCATGCCACAGCTCTCCAGGGCTGCAAGCATTTGACAGGCATGGGAACAATGGTATTGCTCGTTTAAATCCTTGATTCTAAACCTTGCTCTGAGTAAGTATGTTTGTACTGACACAAAATTGTGCTACAGTCAGTCAGGCTGTATGTGGTAGCAATATTTTGCTAGCTTGAGGTCTGGGTCAGATTACAGGCCTGAGGCTGGAGTTTATCTGCCTTTTTTTATATGAGAGAACCACTAGCTGATTTTGTATATACTTCAACTGCTCCAGCTCTCAGAAATGTTGTTATTGGCATGTATGTTATTTTTATAAATTGCATTAAAGATATTCCATTCTCTATCATAATTTATTTGGAAGAAAACAAAAAACAAGTAGCCCAACTTGACTGTGATATAAACATTTCATTCATTCATTTAAAAAATGTGATAAGTGAGAGAAATGTGGGTTGGAAATGTGGCCAACAGCCTGGAAAGCACATGATAGAAGTTGGGAAACAGCAAAGTGGATATCTGCACTTCAGTTGAATGCTTAAAGTTTGTTCCAGACCATCAGGGTTGAACGTTTGCAACCAACAGTTATGTGAGTAACACATATTTGAGTGCAGAAAGCACAATATTTTCCATTTACTGTACTCTGCTGCTGGTATGTTTTTTCTTT